>NC_059132.1:6928445-7228445 GCF_020740605.2 Lemur catta
TTTACTGCTGGATTGGCCTGGACGCTTGCTACCGCTTTCTCTTGAGTCATTGGTAAAATGTTGAATGGGATAAGAACAAGGGTGGATCCCTGTAGCCCCCACTGGAATTCTCCTTCCAAGTTAAAGTATTTCATTAACAAATACTCTTTGGCACTGTTATTCAAAAATTGTGAAATCACCTAAATATACTGTCTTTGCAGCCTTTCTTTCTTCATCTTGTCCATGTGAATATATTGGGAGACTTTGTTTAATGTCTCCATGGATTCTAAGATAGACTTTAGCATTTCCCTTAGTGATGATTCTAACAACTAAAAGTCTAAAATTACAGTGTAAAAAATTTTTTAAAGTCTATTTGGTTGGTTTGAAGTGAGCAGTTTTTTTGTTTGTTTGTTTTTGTTTTTGTTTTTTTTGAGACAGAGTCTTGCTTTGTTGCCTGGGCTAGAGTGAGTGCCGTGGCATCAGCCTAGCTCACAGCAGCCTCAAACTCCTGGGCTTAAGCAATCCTCCTGCCTCAGCCTCCCGAGTAGCTGGGACTACAGGCATGCGCCACCATGCCCGGCTAATTTTTTCTATGTATATTTTTAGCTGGCCAGATAATTTCTTTCTATTTTTAGTAGAGATGGGGTCTCGTTCTTGCTGAGGCTGGTCTCAAACTCCTGACCTCGAGCGATCCACCCACCTCGGCCTCCCAGAGTGCTAGGATTACAGACATGAGCCGCAGTTTTTTGTTTTTTTTTTTTTTTTGGAGGGGTGGTTTGAAGACAGGGTCTCATTCTGTTGCCTGGGCTAGAGTGCAGTGGCACCATCATAGCTCACTGCAACCTCAAACTCCTGGCTCAAGCAATCTTCCTGTCTCAGCCTCCTGAGTAACTGGGACTATAGGTGTGTGCCACCATGCCTGGCTAATTTTATTATTTTTTTTTTTTGTAGAGATCGAGTCTAGCTATGTTGCCCAGGTTGGTCTCGAACTCCTGGCCTCAAGCAATGCTCCCACCTCGGCCTCCCAGGGTGCTAGGATTACAAGTGTGAGCCACTGCACCAAGGCTCAATGGCACTTTTTAAAAAGTAGGAAATCTGGTTCTCTAGTCACATCTGTAAGTTCTTTTAGTGCCTTGGAAGATCATTTATCTGGTTACAGACACTTGACTGACTTATATCACTTTTATGCTTTGTATCTCCTCATTGATCTTGAGGTTCAAGTTCCACCTAACCATTTTCTTCAATGAAAAATAAAGCATTTGTGTAAGATACTTTCTAAATATATCTCAACCTTTAATAGTCTATCATTCTTGTTAGGCCTTAATCAAGACTACTAATAGAGAAGTTAAAAGTGCCCAAATAAAGAATAGTTTGATATTACCTGTTAATATTGTACAATTTGCCCCAAGCCTTTAGCCTATCTCTCCCTTTTTATTGTTACTCATCCAAAGATGACTCGAATCCCTTTGTTTATGCTAAGCAATTTTCAGACACCTCAGCCAAGTATCAATAATACATTAGTTTTTCAGAACTAAAAATTTAGAGGATCCCTCTCTAAAAGCCAGTTGTTAATGCCAGATATTTGACTGGATGTACTCCCTTTGGAGGAAGGGAGATATGGAAAAAAATTCAGCTGTTATATTGTATGAAAAATCTTCCTTCCCCCATCCACTGGATGTTATATCTATAAATCATGCTATAATCAAATTGGAAAGTATTTTCCTTCTGGAGATGCATGAAGATCAGGAGATCCATTGCTTTTTTTTTTTTTTTTTTTTTTGAGACAGAGTCTCGCTTTGTTGCCCAGGCTAGAATGAGTGCCGTGGTGTCAGCCCAGCTCACAGCAACCACAGACTCCTGGGCTTAAGTGATCTTACTGCCTCAGCCTCCCGAGTAGCTGGGACTACAGGCATGCGCCACCATGCCCGGCTAATTTTTTTGATATATATTTTTAGTTGGCCAGATAATTTCTTTCTATTTTTAGTAGAGACGGGGTCTTGCTCTTGCTCAGGCTGGTCTCGAACTCCTGACCTCGAGCAATCCACCTGCCTCGGCCTCCCAGAGTGCTAGCATTACAGGAGTGAGCCACTGCGCCTGGCCTCCATTGCTTTTTAACAAGATGCAATTTTTTCAAACTACTTCGGACCACAGTAAATATTGGAGGTGTCCATTTGTCTTTCTTTTTTAAAAATTATATTAATATAACATGCTCAGTTTGTGGAGCAACATACATATACAAATTAAAAATGAAAACTAGATTCTTCCCTACTTTACAGATACTTTTATAATGGTCATCCCCAAACCTGATCAAACTAATGAGCCTGTCCTTTTGCTCTGTGGCCAAAAGACTCCAGACCATTTGGTTTCCCAAAGTAAAATGATTTTTAATGATATTAATAATAGAGAAAAGAAAAGTTTTGTGAATTACGAGAGTTTACTGAGTGCCAGTATTTTTTTTTGTAGGCCTAATTCTGTTGTGTTGTGATGGTTTTGCTCCTGTGCCCAGTGATCTCATGATAGATGTATTTTACAAATACAATTAAGAGATACAATTGAGGGATACTATTTCAAAGTTCTTGTCTAGCATAGGGGTAAACAAACATAATTTACTGTCTTATCATGGCTCTTCTCTAATCATGCCACTTTTCTTGTTAGTTCTGAGCAAGGAGTACCTTTATTTTATAATTTATAATTTTAATATAAAGTAGAAAGTGTGATAGTATATTACTTGTGGGTAGAGCCTTTCTTAGGGTCAGCAACTTTATTAGTGGGATTCAGTTCTCCAGGTTTGAAATACATTGTTTTGTATCTTCATTTGACAATTTTAAGAGAAGAAATCCACAGAAAAATCATTGTGGGCTCTTAATCCCTCCCTCCATAAGACATGATCTATCTATATGCAGCAAAGGGGGAATGCTTGAGTTGTAGCAGCTGTTCTTGAATTTGCTAAAAATAGGATCTGAAGAAAATGAAGCAATTAACACTTACTTATTGAAAGTCTATAAGGTTTTCTACACTGTGATGGAGACACAGAAATATAAAACATGGCTCCTGCTTTTAGGTTGCTTATAATTAAAAGAGTTAATACTAAAGCATTTGTATGAATTAAAGGATGATACATGTCAGCATTCAGAGATATGCTATAGACTGTAAGAGAGAAAAAAAGATCCTTATGTTTAGAAAAGGCTTTGAGCTGGACCTTGAAATGTATATACAATTTATTTTTAATTTTTAATTATTAGGGGTACATAATAGTTGTATATCTTTACAGGGTACATGTGATGTTTTGATACAGGCATACGATGTGAATTAATCAAATCAGTATATTTGGGGAATCTATCACCTCATGCATTTAATATTTGTGTCAGGAACATTCCAATTCCACCCTTTTAGTTATTTTAAAGTATACTCTAACTTGTTGATTATAGTCACTTTGTTGTGCTATCAAATATTGTTCGCTCTATCTATCTAACTTATATTTTTTCACCCATTAACCATCCCCACTTTATTCCTCCCTCCCCACTGCCCTTCCCAAGGGAGAGAGAAAATAAGAAGCTGTTTGTACTTATTAATAGAATTGCACAAGCACATTCGTAAATTTAGTTCTGTTCATAGAATATTAGCTGAGCATCTCTGCACCAAGCTCTATACTGGCTGCTGGAGATTACAGCATGTCTAGGAACTACTCCATACTCTGTTGTTAAAATACTTCTATATGTCTTTAAAAAGGTGACTCTCTTGTGAGAAAACAAATCCCTTGAAGGAATTCTCATGACAGAAGTCCCTTTTCCTTGGTGATATAAAAAGGGGCTGGTTTTTTGGTTTTGCTTTCAAAATATAGGGTAAGTTTTAGAAGTAATTGGGAAAAAAAATAATTGGGAAAGCTTAACTTTGTTGCGCACTGATCTTCCCCATCATCACTGATTTCTTGTCTGGCAGAGTTATGGGTGCTTATCTATGTTTGATATTTAAAGGGCCAGGCCATAATATAGACTGTCAATGAAGGTGTTACCTGATGATAATAAATTGTTGCATTGAACAACAAAAATAATGATGTACTTTTCAGTCACTGTGCTAATTGCTTTACATATGTTATCTCATATAATTATAAGAATAACTCTACGAATTTTACTTAATATTGTTTTCCCCAATTAAAATGAGTAAACTGAAACTTAGGTTAAGTAACGTGTCTAAAGCTACACAGTCATTGGCAGGAGTGTGGCCGACTCCAAAGTCTGTGTTCCTAAGTACTGTGCTACTCTACTTTTTAATAGGGTGTTCTTGAAAGTCCAAGGGAAGGAATGCATAATGGTGTGGTTGAGACATTAGCATTAATATTTGTAGAAAAGGCACTTACCAACAGTCTGAGTAATCACATTTCAACAACTGGTGAGGTTGGCAGGAGCCTCAGTACAATAGTGTGAGTAACTGAATCATTATAGTGCCAAATAGAGTATATCAACTTTTTAGTACAATGCCTTTGAAAAGGAGGCTGATTTTGTTGGCTCTATGTTTGCCTTCTCAGTCACTGAGGGAGTAAATACTAGTTGGAGCTTATGATCCTGAAACATAAAAATAGATGACCTGGCAGGTGTCCTTGCTGAAAGATGATGAAATTGCTGAAAGACAAGTGCTAGTTTTTATCCTGAAGCATGACACTTGGGAGTGTCCATTAAAAACATCATCAAGCCTCTGTCACTTTAATCTCTTCTTTAAGTGCCTATAATCTTTTCACAGGCACATGTCCATGCATGGTAAAGGCAGTGGCCGGGTCTCTGAGCTGTGGGCAGGGATGGCAGTGGCTGTGAGGGCTGGGAGGAGATGAGGGGAGGAAAGGTCACTTTTCCTGACAATTTATAACTTGATTCCACTTATAAGCCATTTATTTTCAGAAATAAGTAATGGGTGAGGACATAGGCCAGGTCTACAATTTGTGCACTTGAGAGATTAAGGCTCTCTTGAGATCAAATTACCACAGCAAACAGAGACAGAGTACTGTAGGGATGTTTGGAGAGGATGCAGAGAGAAGAGGGAGAAGCCAGAGACCTAAGAAAGGAGATAGGAATAGATTTTGATGGAAATTGCTTCCCACTCTGCACGCTGGAGGAAACAAAGAGGACAAATAAGAAGCAGCAGTGACAGGAGGAGGCTGGGAGTTTCCGTGGAATAAAGTTGGTTAGGCCGTGGACTGTTGTGAGTGAATGCACGTGATGGATGGAAGGTAGGGATGTACTAGTTCAGTTCTTTGAAATCTGGGTTTCAGTATCATAACCTTGACTCCTTCAACTGTCCCCTCAAGGAGGGAAGCATGCCAAATGTCAGATCTTGCTCTGACATTGTTCCAGCCCATAGCTAGAAAATGACCCAACGGGAAGATCTATCATGAGAGGATGCTGGGAGATGAGGAAGAGAAAGGATATTTTGGGAAGTGGGGCAATAGATTTCAAATTCCTGTGGAAGAAATGAGAGGGCCTGCGAAGTGTGAATATTCAGAACTGAGCAGCCAAGGCAATGACACAGCACGAAAGGCTTCTGCTGATCCTTCTGCCCTCTCCACTGAAGAGAATGTGTTGTCTGTGTGTTGCATCTGCAGCAATACAACAGGAGTCTTAGGGCACAGAGGCACAGAGCTTACAGAAGATGAGCTGTAGCCATTGAAATTGCTGGCTATTGTAAGATAAATCCCAGACTCCCACATTTTGCTTAATAACACTTTTTTTTTAACTGCAAAGCATTAATGGAGTCCGAATTCCAGCCTGACTTGGGAGATTGAGAGCAACTCTCTTGATTTAATGGTTTTGCAGGCTCCTGAAGACATTGTCATCCATTAAAGAAAAAATTTAAAATCACTCTTGAAAGAAAATGTCTTGGGTGATAAATGTAAAAGATTTGCAGTAAGATTAGAAAAACCTGGAGGGAAGAATCTCTTAAAAATTTTACCAGGTTTTTTCCATTATGATTAAAACGGGTCAAATAAGAGGTTTACCTGCAGCTTCATGAAGCCTATTTTTTAAAAAGAGAATTTTAAAGGTTAAATTATTGGTTAGTTGCCAAGGCGTACACTGAAAGTAAGGGCCACTTGTCTGGTAACAGAACTGAGTGCTGCATCTCAGGATGCTAGTTTTAGGCTGGCTTCCCCGGAACGAGGACAGTATTTGTCACCCCACCCCCACTCCCTTCCTTTTGCCCTAGGAGTTCAACACTTTCTACAGTATTTAAGAGTGTTCCAGGAAAGATGCGGGGGGCAGGTGAATAAAGAGTCTCCACGGGCAATAACCCCAGTGCGCCTCCTCTGCGTTTGTTTCCTTCGAATGTTAGAGCCGCCGCCCAGGTGCCCATACTTAGCTAAAGCGTCTCAGTTTATTTTTCCTGAATTGCGCTTGGAAATCTTTTCCTGGGGAGCTGAAAGCCGGAGTTCTAGGGACTTAACTGCTTTTCCCAGACTAATCTCCTTACAAGACCCGTTAAGCAGGCGAGAGACCGTGGAAACTGGATGAACAGGGCGGTGGGGGCAGGGAGAAAGGGAGTGGCAGTGTCCCCGCGGTCTGCTGGGATCGGCGGGTTCTGGGTGAACATGGGACTGGAGGGGCTGGAGCGGCTGAGCAGTCCGAGGTCGCGGTCCGCCACTTCGGTGCGGAATCCGAGCCTGACATGCTGAGCGCTCTCCCCCCTCCCCCTTTCCTTCTGCTTCCTTTTCCCTCCCCCTGGAGCAGCAGCGGCAGCAGCGCCAGCAGGAAGCCGAGCCGGACTGAGCAGCTCGGAGGCGAGCGGAGGAGCTGGGATATGGGGAGTCAGCGAGGGCGGCGGGGCCAGGAGCCCCTGGAAGGGCCTGCGAGGGGAGCGGCCCCCGGCGTTTGCTAGCGCGTGAGCCATGGGAGAGCGGGCGCAGGGTGGCACGAGCGGAGGCGGAGGCGGGGCCCGGGCGTGGAGCACGGCTGGGGAATCTGCTGCCTCCTGCCCTGCCTGGCTGCCTCCGCCGCGGCCGATGGCTATGGAGCAGGCGGGCACCAGACCTGGGGCGACAGAGCATCCACGACTCCAGCGGCCCATGTTTTGGCTGCTGCTGCTGCCCCTCCTGCTGCTGCTGCCGGGCCCAGCGGCCTCCCAGCTGCGATACTCCGTGCCGGAGGAGCAGGCACCGGGCGCGCTCGTGGGCAACGTGGCTAGCGCGCTGGGGCTCGAGCTGCGGCGCTTGGGGCCGGGCTGCCTGCGCATCAACCACCTGGGTGCGCCCAGCCCGCGCTACCTGGAGCTGGACCTCACGAGTGGAGCGCTCTTCGTCAACGAGCGCATCGATCGGGAGGCGCTGTGTGAGCAGCGGCCTCGCTGCCTGCTCAGCTTGGAAGTGCTGGCGCACAACCCCGTGGCGGTGAGCGCCGTTGTGGTGGAGGTGCTGGACATCAACGACAACTCACCGCGCTTCCCGCGGCCCGACTACCAGCTTCAGGTAAGCGAGTCGGTGGCGCCTGGAGCGCGCTTTCACATAGAGAGCGCGCAGGACCCCGACGTGGGCGCCAACTCGGTGCAGACTTACGAGCTCAGCCCCAGCGAGCACTTCCAGCTGGACCTTAAGCCCCTGCAGGAGAACAGTAAGGTGCTGGAGCTGGTGCTGCGGAAGGGCCTAGACCGGGAGCAGGCAGCTTTGCACCGCCTGGTTCTCACAGCCGTAGATGGGGGCAGCCCAGCCCGCTCCGGTACAGCACAGATCTCTGTGCGTGTCCTGGACACTAACGACAACTCTCCGGCCTTCGACCAGTCCACTTATCGTGTCCAGCTGCGAGAGGACGCGCCCCCAGGCACGTTGGTGGTGAAGCTGAACGCCTCAGACCCAGACGAGGGATCCAATGGTGAGCTCAGGTACTCCTTGAGCAGCTACACGTCGGACCGGGAGAGGCAGCTTTTCAGCATCGACGCCAATACTGGGGAAGTCAGAGTAATTGGGGCATTGGATTATGAGGAGGCCTCCTCCTACCAGATCTATGTGCAGGCAACTGACCGGGGTCCAGTGCCCATGGCAGGTCACTGCAAGGTGCTGGTGGACATCGTGGATGTTAATGACAATGCACCAGAGGTGATGCTCACAGACCTGTATAGTCCAGTGCCTGAGGATGCTGCACCCAACACAGTGGTGGCCCTTCTCAGTGTCAATGACCAAGACTCAGGCCCAAACCGGAAAGTGAGCCTGGGCCTGGAGTCCACACTGCCTTTCCGACTGAATGGCTTTGGAAACTCCTATACACTGGTGGTGAGCAGCACACTGGACCGGGAGCGGGTGGCTGCCTACAATATCACAGTGACAGCCACTGACGGGGGAATGCCACAGCTCACATCCCAGCGGACACTGCGGGTTGAGATTTCAGACATCAACGACAACCCACCAAGATTCCTGAAGGACTCCTATTCCATCTACATCCAGGAGAACAATTTGCCAGGGGTGTTGCTCTGCACTGTACAAGCCACAGACCCAGATGAAAAGGAGAATGCAGAGGTGACTTACTCCCTCCTGGAGAGGGAGATTCAAGGGCTGCCAGTCACCTCCTATGTCTCCATTAACAGTGCCAGTGGCAGCCTTTATGCTGTCAACTCCTTTGACTATGAGAAGTTTCGGGAGTTCTTTGTGACTGTGGAGGCCCAGGACAAGGGGAGCCCACCACTGAGCAGCACTGTGACTGCCAACGTGTATGTGGTGGACACAAATGACCACGCCCCTCATATTCTGTACCCTACCTCAACCAATTCGTCAGCAGCCATTGAGATGGTGCCTCGAACTGCCCCTGCTGGCTACCTGGTCACCAAAGTCATAGCCATGGACTCAGACTCTGGGCAAAATGCTTGGCTCTTTTACCATCTGGCCCAGACTTCTGACCTGGACCTCTTTAAAGTAGAGCTGCACACAGGAGAAATTAGGACTACCAGGAAGTTGGGAGATGAGAGTGGTACCACTTTCAACCTGACTGTGGTGGTCCGAGATAATGGAGAGCCATCACTGTCAGCCTCTGTGGCCATTACAGTAGCTGTGGTGGATAGGGTTTCCAGAATCCTCCCTGACACTCAGAGACATGTTAAGAGCCCTCGGACATACTCTGAAATTACGCTTTATCTAATAATAGCATTAAGCACAGTGTCTTTTATATTTCTTTTGACAATCATTGTTTTGAGCATCATCAAGTGCTACCGCTACACCGCGTATGGCACTGCGTGCTGTGGAGGCTTCTGTGGTGTGAGGGAGCGGAGCCCTGCAGAACTGTACAAACAGGCCAACAACAACATTGACGCCAGGATACCGCACGGCCTCAAAGTGCAGCCTCACTTCATCGAAGTGCGAGGGAATGGCTCCCTCACCAAGACCTACTGCTACAAGGCCTGTCTGACCGCAGGCTCAGGGAGTGACACCTTCATGTTTTACAACACAGGGGCCCAGACAGGACCAGGGCCTGGGGGAGCCCAAGCAGCAGTGACTGATAGCAGGCATCTCACAGGCCAAAGCGGGCAGAGTGCTGGGAACCTGATTATTCTCAAAAACGAGGCTGTTTCTCAAAATGAGGTGAGCTAGTGGTCAGGGGGCCTTCCACAAACTCCTGCGTTTTTCGTATCTGCCCTCCCCAGATACCCTGTGGTTGGCTTTATTGAGTTAATAACAGTGACAGGGACTATCTGGTAAACTGAGTATATATAGTACTTGTAATTTGATCATAATCTGCTGTGTTTCCTTTCTAGAAAAATAGCACTGGAGAATTGTTTTGCTTTTCATTTTCTTTTCAGATACATGAGGATTTGTCCATAAAATTGTTTGAGAAGTGAGGATTAGTCTTAAATACTTGATGTTAAAGCACAGGTCTGTAGAGAACTAGAATAGGCCTGCCTGGGAATAAGAATTATGGTTTAGGGAGTAATGTTATGAGATTCAGGGAGAAATGGCCTCTGCTTATATCACCTACAGGGAAAGTTTTCTTTTAAAATCCTATAGGAGTAATGTTTTTTAAAAAGCTCTAAGACCTTTAGGGACTGTTGTGGTCACCTCTATATGCTATCTCTGTTTATACACTGGGCTATCTACAGTACAAATTATCTAGTTAATATTTCCAGTAGTTGCACTGAATTTATGTGATAGCATCTTCTGGAAATTCATGTCAGAGGCAGTAAAGCCATAGAATGTAGATCTCATCCTGAAGCTAAAGTTTACTTTGGCTGTATGATGTGGTAAGTCTTCTGTAGGGGGCTGTCAGAGGAAATGAATGATGGTAAGGCAAAGAGATTAATTTACCAATTTCTCTGGTTAGGCCGAGGAGATATTACAATGAGTGGATTAGGGATGTGGGGAGAAGATGAAGACCAGGATAACATGGGTTTGGGGAGGAAGAGAAGGAAAAAAGAATCCTCCCATTAGCTACCTCTCTTGGCATACTCTGAATTCATTATAAGAAGATTTCCCTGCATTTAGCTTTTAAACGCAGTCTGTAATCTTCTGATTTTCTGTTGACAGTTCCTGTGGTTTTAGTGAGATGTAAAGTAACATTTTCAAGCCCCTCATGTCTTAAGTTAAATGACAATACTTCTAAAGCAAACGTTCATTTTCTGGATCTAAAATTTGGTTTGCAATAGCTGAATAAGGCTTGGAAAGTGGCTGGCTTACTATACAGTAAGGTGTGCAGGCCGATGTTAGTATATGCACTAGTTTTGAGTTGTAAGTAGGTAGAAGGCCAGCTTATTCATTGCTATGAAAAATGTACATAAATTATTGGAAAGTGCATGAATGTGTGATTGTGTTTGTGTAGTATGTCTGTCTCCATGTGCGTGCTTGAAATGGTAGAGATCTGGTTTGTGATACTTTGGATTTCAAAAGCCAAAATTTTGTCCCATAAACAGTGATGAATTGTTCTTTCCAAACAACTACTTTGTAGCTAGGACTTTTAGAGCTTCTGCAAAATGAGTTAATAATATTTGTCCCCTATATTTTTGTGATGTATTTTCCTTGACATATTGCTGTCTTTCATGTTGCTGTCATATTGTCACATTACAACTTCATGGTAATCTTGAGAAAAGTAATGCACAAGTACAGAAGTTCCCATTCTTTATTGAGAGTAGATTTTCTTATGAACATTGCAGATAGATTTATTCATTTATCAGGAGAGCCTGATGTCAGTCAATGTTTAGTAGCCACAGGAGACAGACTGCAGATCAAGAAAAATAGGAGGGGAAGAAATCAAAGAGTTTCCAGATTCTTTAGATCTTAGCTTTTGGAAGAATATAAAAGGGTTTCACTTTAAATAAGGTTACTGTAGACATTTGCTTAACAAATTCCTTTGGGATTGGGGTGGACTGCAGGTGGTGAGCATGGAGAGCTACACAAGCTGGGCTCAGCTTTGCCACTTGCTGTGAGCTAGAAGCTCAGAGGAATGACACTGTTACCCTCCCTCTCCTGACTCAAAGCTTGGGGAAATTTGATACATAAACTATTTCTGTCTTACACTGACCTGTGTGTTAATGTGTACTTTGGTACACAAATCTTTAATATAGGGAGAAAATTATGTCTGAAAGTGCTTGGTCTTGTGGGATTGCCAGGAGAGTGTATGATTTTAATAAAGGCAAATTTCTGTCAGACATTTTTGGAAATCCAGTGAAGAGCTCCAAGATCTACAGCTCCTGAAATTATTGCAATTATAGGGAGAGAGTGAGTCATATTATTGCAGTATGGCAAAATGCAAACAAAAGTCACTCAATTCTGAAAGTCATTATTGCTAGATCAACCTGTTAAATTCCCGTGTTGGGCTTGCTTTTTTACCTACCTAGTTACTACAGATGGCAGGAGAGTCCTGGGGTACAATTAATGTCATGTGCCTACATTAAAATTAGATGGGAATCAGAGAGGAAGAGTAAGGGAATTTGTACTCATTGACCACCCTGCTACACAAAAGTGTTCTGCTTTGCAATATATATGTGATTTCATTACCTGTAACTCATGCATTAAACAAACATGTACTAACATCTGGCATATGAGGAAATAAGCTCAGAGAGGTTAGGTAACATACACAGTCACACAGCTAGTTGTATTTTAAGTCATGTCTGTCTGACTCCAAAAGCTGTGTTTTTTTTTTCAATAGTATAAGTAGACAGAAATCTCAATGTTTCCATTCCTTTTGATATGGGATATTCAGGCATTTAAGCTACCACTAGTTCACTTAGTAGTATAAATTAACTGCTTTTGGGGAAAGAGCAATTCCCTGGGTAGAATCAGGTAACATGGGAGGTTCAGTGAATAAAAATGTTACTAACAAGCTAATATATTTTTGTTTATTTGCTTTACTATTGGCAAAGCCTGTTAAGATCTTTTATGTCTGTTCTTTCACTGATTTTTCTCTTGTTGCTTATTAAACATCAGCATTTAACACCAGACTCTAATCTTTGGGTGGATTTTTACCCCCAGTGGGCTTATTTCATGAGTCACTTGTGCAGTAAGGATTTTGAAGTAATTATTTGACAATGGGGCAGAATTTTTCTTTGGAGATTTCTGAAAACCTGTTATTAAATGTGGTTGGCACCCCCTTCAGAGTCTCCACGAAAAGAAACCAAATCTTAAAGTAGATTCTGTGTGTTTGTAGTCCTGATGCTGTGATTGCTAATGAGTCACTTTACTCTGGGCAGATTTGTCCAACAGCACATTAGTGGTACCAAGTTGGCACAACATGTGGAAATTACAAAAGAGTAGCAGAGATAAGTTTGCATTCACTTTCACTTACTTTAAAGCAGTTCATAGTCATCAAATCTTTAGTTATTTTTGCCACCATCTGTGCATATTCACCCTAATTCCAGATATAGTGACCTGAAAGAGTTAACCCTTCTTTCAGTGGCACCTAATTTATTTTCCCCAGGACTGACTTTTCTATCTGGCAACTCTGTACTGGAACAGAGTTTACACTCAGTATAAAGTCACATGGTGGCGAATTTATAAAAATTGCACAATGGTCAGAATAGACAAAGGAATTGTGTCTGTGGGAAGTTCCATTCCATTGTTTTATCCTCTAATAGTCACTTTTTAGTGGGTGGGGCTGTTTTGTTTTTCTATTTTCATGTTGGTTATAGGACTATTCTTCTGAGAAAGTTTATTTTCTTTGTTCTGATAATGCAATAATTTCTTTAAATTACCTCCTTCCTCAGTTTTTCTACAGACTGCTGAGCCAGATGAAATTATGGCTGAACTTTTCTCTGTCTCTTTATCTTGTACATATTCTGACTGATGAAGAAATCTATTTATTGTAGCTCGAATGTCATTGGCCTACTCTTTCCTCTGACCCAGGAGTGAGCTATCACAAGGGCATCTGGTCTAACTCAGAGTGTTCTGCAGGGAAATAGCCTGGCATATTATACATTGTCTACTGGCATGTTGTCTGCTTGATAGAATAGAAGAGTCAGTTATGGATACTTGGCTTGGTTGGCTACCAAGTTTTGCTCTCAATGAGAGGTCAGAATAATGTCAGTTTGCAAATGTTTGAGGAAATATTCCTGTCATCAAGCCTGTAGGGTTAGCTGAATTTGATGGAGTTTTACAGGTGTCTTTGGATGTGGCTTTTATAGGCCTTTACCTGGACCAACATTTCTGTGCATATTATAATATGAATATAAATTTGGCTTATTCATCTGATAATACTTGGAGCAGTATAATCTATAATCATGATTTTTAAAAATCAAGGGTCAGGAGGATTCCTTAGCAGTGTTTTAAATCTGCCAACCTAAAAATTATACAAGGATTTTTCTTTCAAGAACTTGAACTTGACAAATGTGAAGAAATATCCGACACTGCACAGGGGAAGAGAAATGTTAGTTCTTTGATACATCAGCACCATCAGTTCCTTTCTGGCCTTGCAGGGTCAGAACTCTGGGCTTCAGGGAGGTGCAGCTGGGAATGAGAGTGTAGCTGCTGTGCCAGCAGGCTGTGCATCCAGAACAAGCAGACTTAGCACTTTCCGTTGTACTGGAACCCATTAGGTACGTTCTAAAGTTATGTTTATTTTAATTTCCTGCTCCATGGATTAGGGTTCTAAATGACTATTTTCAGAGGAAAGTATTCCATCCAGAATTATCAAATTTATCATCTTTTCATTTTGATTTATTAGAAGACCAATATTTAACATAAGTGTTATTTTAAGTGCTATATTTCTTTTTGCCTTAATGGCCAATAGTCTGCCTGTTCCTTTTCTATTGCTTTGTAACAAAATGCCACAAATTAGTGGTTAAAAACACCACCTATTTGTTATCTTACAGTTCTGCACCGTGTGGCTGAGTTCTCTGCTCAGGTATTCACAACTGCTGAAATCAGCATGCCCTCTGGGCTGTGTTCTCTTTTGTAGGCTCTGGGGAAGAATTCACTTTCAAGCTCATTCAGATTGTTTGCAGAATTCAGTTCATTAGGGACTGAGATCTCCATTTTCTTGCTTTTGGCTGAGAAGCACTCTCAGCTCCCAGAGGTTGCTCTCAGGTCCTGTCCCGTGGCCAGCTTCATCTTTAGGCCTGGCACTGGAGAATCTTCTCTCACATGGAATCCCTCTCATGCTTCAAGGCTCTCTGACTTCTGTCTCTAACCCCTAAACCCAAATTTAAAGGGCTCATGTGATTAGGTCAGTCCCACCCAGAGGATCTCCCTTTCTTCAAACCAGTTGTGCTATAGAACATAGCACAATCATGGGAATAAGCTCTATCACAATCATAGTGTTGGAGATGATGCAGGTGTGTATACCAGGGGGTGAGGATCTTGGGGGCCATCTTAGAATTCTGCCTACCACAGTTTAAATCAATGTTCACAAAATATCACTCTGAAAAATCTGCAGTGGATACATCCTTAATAGAGTCATATTAGGAAGGAAAAGGAGATATTACATGGAGTCATATGTCCCAGAGGACAGTTTATTGACGGCTTCAATGCAGATTTCCACGGTAAGAAGATAGCATATTATTTCACTGAGTCATGTGAGTTTATGCATAACATAGGGTATTTTTAACCTGTTTTACTTTAAATCTGTCTTATAAGAGGTGATTCATTCTCTGTAGCTCAAATATTCTATGGTAGAAATAAAAAATAATATCATAACAGGACAAATTAAATGTTTGCTATAGGCCGGGTGTGGTGGCTCACGCCTGTAATCCTAGCCCTCTGGAAGGCCGAGGTGGGTGGATCGCTCGCAGTCAGGAGTTCGAGACCAGCCTGAGCGAGACCCCGTCTCTACTAAAAATAGAAATAAATTATTTGGACAACTAAAAATATATATAGAAAAAATTAGCCGGGCATGGTGGCACATGCCTGTAGTCCCAGCTACTTGGGAGGCTGAGGCAGTAGGATCGCTTAAGCCCAGGAGTTTGAGGTTGCTGTGAGCTAGGCTGACGCCACGGCACTCACTCTAGCCTGGGCAACAAAGTGAGACTCTGTCTCAAAAAAAAAAAAAAAAAAAAAATGTTTGCTATAATTTTAATAGAAACTCAAGTGAGTTCTTGTTCTTTAATATTACTATGTCACCCATATGGATGATCTAATTGAGTTTTCCACATCTGCAGTTTTCAACTATTATGCTACCGAAAGACTAAGCTTTGGAGCAACAGGACATATTGGGGTTCTTCACAAGTTGAAATTAAGCATCGTCCTGGGATGTACCATTCAAGTGTTAGAGAACTAAACAGTCATGGTTCCTTCAAGGCCTTAATATATGTCTCATTGTGTCTGATATATCAGTAGTCATTCTTTCAACTTGAACTTTTTCAAGTTTAATCAAATTCTAGGTGAAACCATGTACTTTTTATTACTTTTAATTTTGTATTATTTTAAAACAAATATCAAGATCTGGGAAACTCAGAAGTAAAAAAGAAAAAATAATATTTTGTCTTTCCATGTAAATGTATTTAAAACACAGACTTTTGCTTTGGAGGACCTAGACATGACTATCAGCCAGACTCATAAATCAAGCAAGTAATTTAATTTCTCTCTAAAGTACAGTTTCTCGTTTTTATAATTAAGTACAATAATGTTGACCTTGCGTGATAGTTCATTTACTTAAAAACATTTTAAAAATCTATCAAATACCAGATCCCTGCCAGGCTCTGAGGATATAGCTATGCATTTATGAATATCTGAGGATATTCATATGTGTTATGAGCAAAACAGAAACAATCCCTTTCATAGAGTTTGTGATCTGACAGAGAAAGTATCGGAATAAATGCAATAGTATGCATAAAGTGCTTGTCCCATTGTCTAGTCTTGTGTGGCTACTTAAAAACATATTAATTGCTTTCGTCCTTTTTCTTTCCCTGCCTGGTCTTACTGCCTTAAGAAATCTCATAACTATGTTTCTGGCAAATGAATTTGAGAAGCATATTGTTGCTGATGGACTATTATGGAAAATAGCAGCATGTCAAATTAAATGTATCACTGAGGAAGTGAGATTGTGTAATGAACTGAGTTTCCTGGTCAGTCGTGCTAGAACTGTGCCTTTCAGCAAAATGAGTTTGGTGGTTTCATTCCAAAGATCAAGTTACAGCAATTTTCATCATGAATGTTACCCAATCATAGAAAAATTGGCAACATTTACTTAACAGATGTTAGAGTCTTTCTTGAAGGAAGATTCTCTCAGCTGACAAGCTAACATTAGTGCTGCTGATGGCAAGGAGAGATAGTGATGATGATGATGATGATGATGATTAATAAAAAGTATTTCAGTCACATTTCCAGGTTCATAAAATGGTTTGCAAATATTTTCTCTTGTGTTCCCTCTAACACCACTGGTGGAAAATGGGAACTCCTTTCATTTGGTCTATAGATAGTTTTAAGCTGCTTTGTATGGAATATCCACAACATTTTGTGGACTTGAAAACCAAAAATAAAGCAGCTTGCATATTCATATCTTTCCAGCAACGTGGAAGAAGACAAGAGAGGGCAGTTAGTGTGTGCGTATGTGGGGGGAGGTTTTGAAGTATCTCAGAGTTATAACTTTTCCTGGGCCTTGGCTTTGGCTGACTCTCTGAATACCACATAGCCATCCTCCAATCTGTCTGAAAGTTGGGATGCTGATCACATCTCCCCTAGATGTTATGAAGAAGTGTGTCTATGAAATACTTTGCATTCCTTGAATGAATTATATGAATGATAGGAACAAGAATTATTGACACTTGAGAATAGTCTATTGGAATTACTGTGGCTTTGTGTCTATCAAATATGGTAATTATAATACACAGGAAAATACAAAATACAACCTTTATCCCCAATCTTTCCACTCAACTAGACCTTAATATTCAGTGACAGGGTGACTTTAATCTCGACCCATGAAAAGAGGAATGTCTATCACATGTTTTTCATAGTAACAGTTTTCTAATTGATACAAGATGGTGATGGTAACTGATTTTGTTCCCAGTGCTTCCTGAGTAGCTTCTGACCAGCACATACCTCCCCCGTCTTTAGGTGCGCATATTTTCCTCTTTGTCCACTCCACTTTGGACTGACAGTTTGTAGACAGAGGGCAAAAGATCTTTTCAATACACAGGTGGTGCAGAATGAGTCAGGTTATTCTTGGATTTCAGCTACTCCCTCCTGAACAGTCAGAGCTTAGTAAACAGTGATTGAGTGAGGAGGCAAAGCACTCAGAGAGGAGTAGGAATAAGTACAAATTTATGAAGAGGCTTAGATAGCAGAACAAGGTCGAACACTGCAGTGGTTTGTTTTCCTCTCCCTAGTATTCCTCTTCAATCAGTAGAAGAGGCTGTTATCAGTTGCTGGTGTTATTACTGGGCACATCTGCCCTGGGTCACACATGCTGCAGTCTGCAAAGCCAGCAGCAGATTGCAGTCCTCTGCAGTCCAGCCAGGCCAGCAGAACTTGTATAGTCGTATGCCTTGTTATAGCTAGAATAGCAAGTCAGGAATATTCCCTTAATAGGGTACTTGAGGGCAAAGGCAATGAAAGCTTTTCCCATCTCAAAACAGACTTCCCTTCCCCTAGTGTTTTAAGAAAACATATCTGTATTAGGCAAGGCAAAGCCAAAGCTGGCCCTTAACAACATCATTAAGTCTGGTTTTCCATGGTATTTAATCTGTGTAAGGATCCTGATGAGCTGATTTTCTTCTAAAGTGCTATATAAATAGATAGATACAATCTTAGAGTTGAGGATGGAATGTCTCATTCAGTACATTTTTTAAATGCCTGGAAATATTTAAGTGAATAACTAATCAATTAACAGCATCCCTGGGGGAATATTGCTTTTTCATTTTAACAGAAAACTCCCCTTTTGATTTTGCAGCCACGACAGCCCAACCCTGACTGGCGTTATTCTGCCTCCCTGAGAGCAGGCATGCACAGGTATGTATTTACTTCCTTCCTTCGTTCAGAAGTAACTAACTTGGTATGGCTCAGATAAACTGTCTCCATAGGCCAGAAGCAGCTGTCAAAACTGAGAAGTTTAGATACTTTGCCAGGAAAATGCAATTATTTTGTTTCCATGTCTATTCCTTGAAACATTGGAAGTGGTCAGTGCCAAATGCTTATCAAGTACTGGCAAATAAGAGTCTTCTATAAAATCACAGAAAAAGGCTTCTGTGTACTTTCTTTCATCAAAATTTCTACAGGAAAGTAATTCCAACCTCTTTCATCCCTCTCTACCTATACTTTCTGTCCCTCCCTTAAAAATTGTAATTAACACTGATGATTTGAAACTTGGGTATGTTGTGCATTGTATATGCACATATTGTTTACCTTGTTTTTCTATCTCACATTGAGTATTACATCCTATTAACCATAATAATTGGTTGCTGTTCTTGTTCATATTCACTCCTGTTAGAGTCTCCTTATCTTCTCCATATTGTTGCCATCTTATTGTCATCAATGGCATGGGCCCTTAAGAGGAAGAGCTTGTGAAGGGCCTTTATTGGATATCTGGAGACAGATATCCTATATAGCTTACTTTAAATTAACCTAGAATAGCATTACTCTAAGACTCAGATTAAATATAATTTTGCTTTCTCTACTTTGTCTCTTTGAAAGCAGTTTATTAACTACTGTTATTCCCAGAGCTGATCCAGTATTTTTTATTTGGCCATGAGGCCAAATAAAAGATTCATTATTTGTGAGTGTTTTTAGAACCAAATGGGGAGGGATAAGAAATGAAAATCACTATTACCAAAAGAATTTAACTTTAGAGAAGAAATAAACTTCAAATAAGTCCCTCAAAATATCTGGACAACTGTTAAATGAATCTTCACCAAACCCAGATCAGTTTCTAAAGAGAGAGCTTACAAAGTATGTGTAGAGTTAATGAAAAATTAGTTTTATCCCATTAAAAATGCAGTAGATTAAAATAAATGAACACACTCTAATGCATTACAAATGTGCAGAAATCATTACATTGGGTGCTATTTCTGAAGCAGAAGCAATCAGTGAGGGCTGAAGATCAGTAGTTGGCTTGGTGAGATGTCACATTGGAACCTGGGTCGTAATTTTAGGCCAGAAACACTCTTGGAGATGTCAGAATATTAGATATCAGAAGAAATTCTTTACATTTATTAGAGACCAAGTTATGGTTTTGCCTGTATCTGAGCTATTGACAGAGCCACACAATAAGTAAAAGCATGATGTACAGTATCAACTCTTTCTCTCCCAGCTGAATAGTGCTTTGCTTGAAGAGTACCAAAGCTATGAGATGTACCTTAAAAACTACATTTAAAATAAAATATTTGGCCGGGCGAGGTGGCTCACACCTGTAATCCTAGCACTCTGGGAGGCCAAGGAGGGAGGATCGCTCGAGGTCAGGAGTTCGAGAGCCTGAGCAAGAGTGAGACCCCATCTCTACTAAAAATAGAAAGAAATTAGCTGGACAACTAAAAATATATATAGGAAAAATTAGCCAGGCATGGTGGCGCATGCCTGTAGTCCCAGCTACTCGGGAGGCTGAGGCAGGAGGATTGCTTGAGCCCAGGAGTTTGAGGCTGCTGTGAGCTAGGCTGATGCCACGGCATTCTAGCCCAGGCAACAGAATGAGACTCTGTCTCCAAAAAAAATAAAATAAAATATTAAAACATATCACTTCCTTGTCCCATTTTCAAATTTAAAAAAAGCTAAATCTGCTCCTATTCAGGTTTTAATTAAGATAGTATGAGACTTAAATATGATAAGAAATGAAATGAATATTGAAACTAAAATGCCATTTCTTCCTTGAAATGTAATATATTGAACATATATTAGTGTTTTCAGCTTGAATAATACTCATCTTTTTCATACCTGTGCTTGGATTCTTGGCTTTTCCAGCCTCAGATAACAAACATGTAATTGTTTTTTGAAAATTCTGCTTTGAGCTGAAATGGTTCCAGGATAGTTATATCTTCATGAATCTGACTGAGCCCATATAATTTGCAAGTAGGATCCAGGAACACCTGAATCCTATACCTAATTGATTAGTTATTAATATTTATATTAATACTTAGTAATATAAATATTAATTACATCAATTGATATTTGGAAAAAGAGAAGATTCTAGAGTGTAGATGAAGGGAAGAATAGCAATAAGTTGGAATTTAAGGAGTGAGTTTCTATTAGGTATACGTTGTTTGAAGTCAAACAGTAAGAGAATATCGAATTTATAGACCACCTTCCACCCTAATAGTTTAAGTTTGCCTACTCTGTTGCCTCACATAACCCTTTCAGTTGGTAGTCTGAATTTTATTTTAGTGAATTAATTTGCAAGGTAAACAAATATCTAGTTTTAAAAGCTCCTTTAATTTTGGCAAGGGTTTTCTTGGATATTTTCTCTTATGATCTCGCTTAGTCCTTCCTTCATTCATCTAACAAATATTTGAGGATCTAATATGTGTTAGCATTAGACATACATAAATGAATACTGTACAATGTTCTCTCTACTCTTGAATAGTTTATGTTCTATCTCTGTTTGCCTCTAAGGATCTCCCAGTTTGTATCTCACTCCCAGCTATGTTTTATAGTGAATTAATCTCTTCTGAACTGGGATCTGTGAGTGGTGGTGATCAGGTTCCTTTAGTCCCAGAAAATATAAGGTGGGTCATGTACGTGTAAAAGATACAGAAAGAATAAAACAGAAAATAAAATGAAGAATTAATTGGATAGTTAAACTGGAACAATGCTCTAATTATCAGCAAATAATTTTGGCGTGCTTTCCTCTTTATGATAGAGAACCCAGAAGCAAGAGAACCTGCAGGAGAGGCTTGGGGTTTCTGAGAACAAGCTGTCCTCATCTGCTTCAGTATTATGATATTAAAATGGCTCAGCCCTCTGGTGGGCTTTCTGTTAGATTTAGTGAGTGCCACATGGCATTAATGAAAACCAAAATTTATCGCTGGAATGGTTTAGCAGGCAGTAAGTAAGTCAGTGATGCTTCTTCAGTTTATGCGAGGTGACTACTCAGCAGTAATTGCTTCAGTTCATGCATAAGCAGAATGTGTTAGCTGTAGCCCTGCCTCCCTAGATGTAAGCAGTTTCTGAGGGTGGAAGGAAAGCTGGAGAAGCATTTATAGTCTAACCATTATCTGGGTCTGTGTGTTTGCTTAGCTCTGTGCACCTGGAGGAGGCTGGCATTCTACGGGCTGGTCCAGGAGGGCCTGATCAGCAGTGGCCAACAGTATCCAGTGCGACACCAGGTAAAGTGCCAGAGTCTTTCTGTTCTTCCTTGGGTTCTAGAAAGTGATCAGATGACCTATTTTTATAAGACCAGGAATGTTGAGGGCTCTTTTTTTATTCTTCCTTTGTTTCCATACATGCACGATTTCCTTACATTCATGATTATTTTGAATTTATACTTCATGTTCTTCAAGAGTGGAAAACAGGTAACATAAATATAGGGGGATGTGTGTGTGCGTGTGTATGTTTTTAAAGTTTTTAAAAAAAATAATCTGGTACTTTTCAAATGTTGAGGCCATTCAAACCACACAGAGAAGGTCTGGTGGCCTCATGCACCAAGATGACACTGTTCACAAAAATCTTTTGGTTGAAGACAATAGAAACCCACTCCAAGCGGTAAGCAAAAAGGAGCAAGATAGGTAGGTAGGTAGGCAGATAGATAGATAGATAGATAAATGGAATAGGGTTTCTCATGGAAGTGGAAAGTTATCTGTGAGTTCAAGTCAAAGTCAGATCTGCTTCTCTCTGCACATTGACATCATTCTGCAGACCGACTTTTACTGTGTTGGCATGCACATTGCCAAACATGACTACCTGACAGTTTCTTAGTTTAGAGGACTAATGGGAATCAATTCCTAACCTAAACTTTCAGGAAAGAGAATATGCCAGGTTAGGTGAAAAATGCAATGGCTGGGTGAGCATAGAAAAATTGCTTAAATTCACATTTCCTTAGTTTCCTTATTTCTTGCACAATTACTAAAGCAGTGTCATATAATACAAATATCGGTTTGGAGGCCCATCCTTGTGGCAGTTTACAGAAAGGGAGGATCAATGAATCAATGAAAGCCCTTAGAGTTGCCATCAAAAATGGGTTGTCAAAAAATGGCTCTTATGTGTTGGTAGAGATCATAAATTGTGTCTACTTTAATTCTCTATTAATAAAACATGATGATGATGATAGTAGTTGCTAATTATCAAGCCATAATAGGCCCAAACACTGTGCCAAGTACATTACGTGTGTGGTCTCATTAATTCAAGACAATCTCACAAGGGATTTTTTATGTCTATTTTAAATATGAGAAACTGGAGATACAGAGAGGTTAAGAAACTTATGCAAGTTCACACAGCTTGTAAGTGGCAGAGGGCAGGATTAAACCCAAATGTGTCTAGCTCTAAAGCCATGTGTATCTAGCACTTATATCCATAGCATGGCTGGCTTGCAAGAATCCATCCAAATTCAAATACATACATACATACACACATAATAGATAACATAGAATGTGTGTGTAAAAAGTTCTTTCCAAAAATAATCAGGTGCCTTTCCAGTCATTAGGCTAGCCAAGTAAAGTGCAGCTAAGTGGATGTTTTTGCTGGCAACTCTAAGGGCTTTCGTTGATTCTAATCAGCCAGCATTTGCTATTTATGAATGTTGCACAATTCAACTAAAAGTCACATTTGTCCAAAAAATACACAAGTTGAAGCAATTCATTAGAGAGCTAATATTGCCATATGGCAAGGGGAAGAACATAAAATAGTTCATTGACAAATCTACGCCCCCAATGCCAATGATGGAGTGGAGAAGTGATGGAGGAGGAAGTGGTTTTAGACTGCCAAGTATTGTAGGATGAGGAGGCATCTGGGAAGGTGAGAACTATTCAATCCAAGTAGACACATGAAATCATGCCTTTCTACCCTGCCTTCATGTCACAGTTTTTCTTATTCTCATTGAGGCATTGTAGGTCAATCTGGTGAGCCAAGAACTAACTTTGAATACATTCTCCCTCCCATTGAAGGTGCTGGTTGGTATTCCAACCAAATGTGAAATAGGAACCATCTATTGATTATTTCATCCATTTGGTCCAGGTCTCTCCTTTGGATTCAAAAAATGTTAGGAACCCATCTCTTTAACAGAGATAGGGAAGGGGTCTCCATTGATCCCCTCCTTTATAGTCCCAGCCCCTCCTGTGTAATTGCTTTTGTCCAGGACTGTGCCTGGCTGCTGACACATGAGTTGCGGTCCTCAGGGGCTGTGCTGGATAGGGCTTACATCTTCCAGTTACTCCATGGTGACACAACCAAACTTGTCAACATACCTCCACATCAATGATATAAAGTTAAAGGGATTCTCCTCTCCCTTCTGCCCTCTCCTTTTGGTACTTTTAAGTTTTAGGACTCATATATTCTGCACTGTTTAGAGGGAATATGGTATAAAGATTAAAATTATGATTTGGAGTCAGATCTGAGTTGAATTCCAATCCCAAACTTACTTGCTGAGTGAGCATAGACATATTGCCTAAATTCATATGTTCTTAATTACCCTTTTTATAAATTGGGTGCAATAATACCAGCTATTTTATTGAGTTGCCATGAGAACTAAAAAAGAAAAAAAGAGTTGAATACAGTGCTTGACATATAGTATTAATAAATGTATAATCTTTTTTCGCCTTTTTTTTCTGGGATACTTTTGTTTTGTACAATCAATGATAATGGCCTTGGCTGATAGCTGGTGGCCAGAATTCAGTAGTTCTCACTTGTAGGCCCAAACACAGATCCTCTGAGGTTGTCTGGGTCATCCTACAGTTTAGTCACTCCCATAACACTCTTGGAGATGGAGTGAGGCAGATTTATTCATTGCTGCCTGAAGAAAAGGAAAACGCTCTGAAAAACTTGGTTGTTTCTAGTCTGAAATAGAACCTGCCTTTCACTGATTCTGTTGCCCTTAGTGCTTCACTGTGAAGGTGCAGTTGCTTCCAAAAGGCTTCTTTCTGGTGCCTGAGTCTCCTTTACCTGTGTCTGGGCCCTTCTCACAAACCAGCCATTTATTGCTCTTCTGACACCAACACTCACAACAGCCAGGGGCATAAAGGGAGTGGGCCTGCTCTGCGTGACTCTTCATTCACCTGTGTTTCTTGAAGTTGTTTTTCCTCTGTTGATGAGTTCTTTCCCTTTGTTACTAAACTGTTCATTTATGATCACAGTCTGCAAAAGCCTAGAATAAAGATGCCACACTCTGAAGGGAACAATGGGGGCACAGCCGAGTGATGTTTTCTGCAAGATAAACAAGTCAGGCATTAAATTGGTTAATCCTAATTACTGGCCCCTTTCTCCAGCTTCACCTCTGTTTCAGCAGACCTGGGCCATGGGCTTTCTTATTTCTTTTTAGCTTCCCTTGATACTAAGCAGAGAGAGAAAATTAGCTAAATAGAGAATGCACGGAATACAGTTACAGCCTATTCTTCAGATGAAGGAATGTGTTTTGGGGGGAGGGGCATTAAAGGGCCAGTCACTCAAGTAGCAACTCTAACATTCTCAGTGTGAATGCCCTGAAGAGGTTTTAATGTATGCCCTCTTGCGACCAGTTCCTAGAGGGAATCTCTCAAGAGGTTATAAAGAGACTGCCCTTGGCTATGAGGGAACTAACTGCTCTGGCTTCAGTGGGCTGGGCTGCTTTGCTGTCTCCTACTGGTTCTTCCAGGCTTCTCTTTCTGCATTTCATAGGCTTTCAGGACTTACCTAAGGCAACAGTAAATTATTTTTAGAGTGGGAGATACTCACTGTGTTCAAAAGAGCAGCAGAGAATTCCAAAATACAGCACTGCTGAAGATAACATTATAGCTTGTCAAACAAGACCCCAGGGGATCTGGGACTAAACAGTGACAGATTAATTAGGTAGGGGAAGCCACTAAGGAAATGAGGCTTAGTTAGAGAACCTTAGTTTAGAGTGACCAGACAATGATTCTCGAAGTATAGTTCCTGGAGCAGCAGCACCAACAATACCTGGAAACTTGTCAGAAATGCAAATTCTGAGGCCCCTACCCTACACTTACCAAATCAGAAATTCTTAGGATGGGGCCCAGCAATCTGTGTTTTAATAAGCCTACTATTTTATCCTGATGTACCCTAAAGTTCAAGAATTGCTTTAGGGTTAATATTCCTGAGGTTGTCTGATATCTTTGGAGACATGCAAGGAAGGCATCTGTTTATATGATTCATGTACGAAACAGGCCTTTCCTCATTCCAGAGAGATAATTGTTAAGAGCTCAAGCTCTGGAGTCAGTGACCCGTTTTTGAATTCTACCCCTGCCACTCAGTAGTTGTATATTCCTGGGACCATTACTCAACTTTTCTGATTCTCTGTTTCTTTCTCTATCAAATGGAAGTAATAGTGGTATCTACCTTCTAGTGTTGTTACAGGAATTAAATGAGGTAATGCACACATATTACAGAGACTGCAGAACAATACGTGTTTATTAAATGGCAGCTATTTTTTATGATTTTTCCAAGGTATGAGTCTATCCATCAACTTTAAAATTTAGACCCACGTTGTTCTGAGTAGTCTCTATGGGAAGACTCTGTTACAGAAAAGATTTTTTCAAAGTGCTTATCTCTTTATTTCCTTAGGGGATGTTTTTGCCCTGGTTTGCCACATCCTTTTGCTCTGTGGAAAATGGACACAGTTTATGTGCCCTAGTTTTATATGGGGATTTGTATTCTTATTTGTCTTAGGGATTCCTGCCTTTGTGACCAAACCAATTCCCTACAGAGAGACTCCGTGGAGACTCCATCTCTGATTCTTTCCCAGAAAGAAATCATGATTCTTAAGTTTTTTGGAATCTATTTAGGATCACTGTCGACATGAATTTTTCCATTTCATGAGTGAATGAAGCCTCAGGCCTTATTGGAGAATTCAGAAAGCATGCTGTTCCACTAACCTGCTCAACCTCAACTTCTGCTGTTGCCATGGCAATGACAGTCCTGGGAGGGGTGCGGATATCCGTATTAGGAAAAAAAATGAGATCAGGGATCTATGTGAGTAGGGCATCCCGTTCCTGTCAGTATCCTCCACTCTCACCTTCTGTCTGATGGCCCAGGAGTGCCAGCTTGGCTTAGCGATCTCTACCTGAGGAAAGTAAGTCCTTGTAAGATGTATTTTCACTTTCTGGGGGTATGAAGCTCATTATGTTTGCTGGAGTTCTCTTTGTAGTTTATAATATATATACAAAAAATATGTTTGTTCTGGACTGGCCTGAAGGGAGGGAGCAAGATGGTGTGGGAAGGGGAATTAGCACCTTCTACCTAGGAGAAACCATGAAGCTTAGGTCTTTGCTGGCTCCATTCATTCATGACTTTCTTCATCTCCTTCTTGGGGAAACACCCTGCACCTTCCATTTTTAATGGTCATGTAAATAAAAGACTGGAATGGAGATTTTCCTGGTTTTCCTGAAATTAAATATTTCTGTTTAATGAATAGATTCTAAGATAGTGCTTTCCTTATATACCCTGTATTTCCTGCATCTCTCTCATTTCCCCCACAGCAATTCTTCCAGGATTGGTAGCCCTGGGCAGAATGCAGTCAAGGTTGGGGCCATGATTCGTAATAAAAGAATTTCTTCCATAACAGTGTCTAAAGCAGAAATCATATTTCTCCTGAAAACTATCTCATCTCATGTACACTCAGGCGTATGCTCCTGGAGAAACATTTTAGAGGGTACAGTGAGGAGAAAAGAACAACAAGCACTGTTCCCTTAGCCTGCAGTTTCCTTCAAACCCCACAGAGGCAGAGGAGCAGGCTAATTCAGTGTCAGGGAATGGAGGCTGGTCATAGTTTCTTCAGGTATCATTGATCACTGTACTATTACCGTATTGCCAACTACATTGAAGCAATACAGCCTGGCCCCTGAAAACTTCGTTATGAGAAAGAACTTTTGGGTATATCTTAGAAACATAATACACTTTATTCTTCTTTTGTTTAAGAGTGTTGCATGGAACAGGAGAGTTTCTGAATTACCCTCTTTTCTAGCTTTCTCTGCACATCATTCTTTATAGCTGAATTTTTAAACCCCTTATCAAAAGGGAGATTTAGGTTTCTGTTGGAGAGATCTTAGTGTCCCAAAGGGCCAAGGAAGTGGGGGGAGGGTCACCCCCATTGCCACCTTACTGAGCTCAAAGATGATGGGCTACCTGTGTGTTTGAGAATTTTGTAGGGAAGAGGAAATGGAGGGTAGAGAGTTTGCACTTCATTCTGAAGGAAAGATTGTTGGGATTCTTTAGAACTGGTAGGCTCGGAACTCCTTCCTGGGAGGTGTTTGAACAAGAAAGGCCTCCTGATAACCTGGGTTGAGGGCAGAAGAGGATGATAGTTTGTAATTCCTTTAAGTTTTGTAGCTTCAGCAAGCCCTGCCATCAGCCTCACTGATACTAGTAAAATAGAAATGAAAGCCTGTCCCAGTGCCAGCAAGGGTCTTTCATTGCAAACATTTTAAGAGAACCTCAGCCTGGATTTTAAAGGAACTTGAAAAATTTATCTTCACAGAGGCAGTCAACTTTGCGGTTGAGAAAATCATTGCCTAATCTGAAGAAACATATTCAGGTCAAGCACTGGCTAGAGACCAGGGGTCTCTAAGGAAGGGTCATAGATTGGTCATTGCCAGGAATCCTGGAAATGAATGTGTGGATTGGAGGAGGAGTCTTTCTCTTTCTCGATACTTGGAGTCTCATTACCCACAATCAGAAAAAAAAAAAGAGAGGGAACAGAGATATATGTCATTCCACTTTTATCTCAGTAAGACCAAGAGCTTCCTCAGCAATAGCCCTGCCTAGAATGGTAAGTCTCTGAGGGAGTGGGCTAGGTGAAGGATGGGAGAGGTCAGTCCTGAAGATGGTAATACCAAAAGGATGTTTGTGCTACTGTTAAAATAGGAAATTGAGAGCTTTGTAGAAGTTAGACTTAAGAGGCATAACTATAGGTTAGGGTATGAAAGGGTAACTTTTAAGAATGAAATTTGGATCCACAAGAAAACAGGGATGAGAAGTTTATCATCACTAGAGTTGTGTCCCTTGTCTGCTGGACCCCAAACAATGTACTCTGGACCTCTAGATTATAGCTGTCATTGCATGTAAAAACTAACCAAAAAAAAAAAAAAAAACTTAAAAAATAAGTAAAGCCTGCCTGCCCCATACAGAAAGTCTAAACAAGCAAGTTTGTTGGTGATGGTCCAAGAAAGTCCACCAGCTTGAGCTTACTTCTAACACTGGACCAATCCCACGTCCAGAGCTGTTGCTCTAGGTGGCATCATGGACCAAGCTGAATAGTGAGATGGCATTCCCCAAGTCTTCTTTCTTGTCTTTTTTGACTCTGCATCATAAATACTGTTTTACCTAAGAATACACTTGTTGCATCTGTTTCCATAATTACCTTGAGTCAAATGAATACCCTAAAGGTCTGTGGCAAGGCTGGAAGCCTCAGCTAGTATGAGTGATTTACATTAGATACATACCAAGCTGCATGTTAGAGAGTCCAGATTTGGGGGAAATAAGAGCATCACTAGATATGTGGGTAGCCCTGAGGTGGACACCTTTGAGCCTGTCAGTTTGGCTCTGTGTTTGATGATGAGCCACTGACTCTGACTCTTCTGTCTCCCCCTTTCACTTATAAGGACTATTGTGATTACATTGGGCCCACTTGGATAATCTAGGAAACTATCTCCATCTCAAGATCCTTAATTTAATCACACCTGCCAAGTCTCTTTTGCTATGTAAGATAATAAATTCACAAAGTCTGAAGTTAGGACCTAGGCATTTTGGTTGGGCTGTTATTCTGCCTACCTCAGGGTCTTTCATGTTCAGGCAGTGTGTGTGTGTGTGTGTGTGTGTACACACATGAATGTATTTCAGTAGAGGTGAAGATAAAATAAGATGCATATTAGAACCATGAAAAGAGTATGGAATAGACTTTAAACCTCTCTGTTAATTGTCAGAAGTTTGGTGGAAGCTAACCATTGCTCTTTCCTTCCAAATCTCAACTAATTAAGAAAAGATCCAAGAAGCCAACTGAGGGATTAAAGTTCAGAATATGAGGGGCATGATCATTTGTGTCCACCACATACACGTTGGCAGTCACAGTGCTGCTCAGTGGTGGGCTCCCCTTGTCCTGGGCCTCCACAGTCACAAAGAACTCCCGAAACTTCTCATAGTCAAAGGAGTTGACAGCATAAAGGCTGCCACTGGCACTGTTAATGGAGACATAGGAGGTGACTGGCAGCCCTTGAATCTCCCTCTCCAGGAGGGAGTAAGTCACCTCTGCATTCTCCTTTTCATCTGGGTCTGTGGCTTGTACAGTGCAGAGCAACACCCCTGGCAAATTGTTCTCCTGGATGTAGATGGAATAGGAGTCCTTCAGGAATCTTGGTGGGTTGTCGTTGATGTCTGAAATCTCAACCCGCAGTGTCCGCTGGGATGTGAGCTGTGGCATTCCCCCGTCAGTGGCTGTCACTGTGATATTGTAAGCAGCCACCCGCTCCCGGTCCGGTGTGCCGCTCACCACCAGTGTATAGGAGTTTCCAAAGCCATTCAATCGGAAAGGCAGTGTGGACTCCAGGCCCAGGCTCACTTTCCGATTGGAGCCTGAGTCTTGGTCATTGACACTGAGAAGGGCCACCACTGTGTTGGGTGCAGCATCCTCAGGCACTGGACTGTACAGGTCTGTGAGCATCCAGGATAGTAGCCTTCTGAATGTTTGTAATTGGAAGGGCACTAGGGAAGATCTTCACAAAAACCACCTTCCAGCCAGGTGCCTAGAATTCCATTAACCACCACTATTGGCATTCTCTTTTAAAATCCTCACTCAATTCTCTGTTCTGTCTTTTTCTGTTTTTCTGTCTGTCTGTCTCTCTCTCTGTCTCACACACGCACACACCCACACATGCACACACACACAGATAAAGAGGTAAAGTGTAGAGTATCTTGTCCAAGGGTGCTTTCCTTGGCTTGGCTTCAATATAGAATTTGGTTGAAACCTTCTATATACAGTCATGCACTGAATAACGACATTTCAGTCAACAATGATGGTGGTCCCATGAGGTTATAATACTGTATTTTTACAGTATCTTTTTATATTTAGATATGTTTAATATACAAATACTTACCATTGTGTTCTAAATGCCTATAGTACTCAGTACACTAACATGCTGTACAGGTTTGTAGTCTAGGAGCAATAGGCTATACCACATAGTCTAGATGTAGAGTAGGCTATACCATCTAGGTTTGTGTAAGTACTCTATGATGTTTGCACAATGACAAAATCACCTAACAATGCATATCTCAGAACATATCCCTGTCATTAAGTGACATATGACTGTAGTCATCTCACAATCATTTATTAACACTTATGTCAGTCCAGGCTCTGTTTTGGTGATGCAAATATAATATTAAATACAATAGAGACCTGACTTCATAATCCAGAGGCAAAGGCAGAAATGCAAAGAAATAAGATGGAAATATTACAATGTCATGTGATGAGGACCACAACAGTGTCATGCATAGGGAGGGAAGGAAGCTGGGACAAACAACCAGGGCCTGTCAGTCCAGAAATGGAACCTAGATTCTACCTATGTTGTAATCAGTACAAATCCTATGTAAATAAGGTAAGCTGGTCCACCTTTCCTGAGAGGGTCCACCAAATCGTTTTCACAGGGCCCAAATAATCTCTGAGCAACCAAGAACAATGGATATTGTGGGATTCCATAAAATGGAATTGGGAATTTAGAGGAATAAGTCAGAGAGTATTTGATATTTAATACTGGGTATTGCAGGATGCAGAGAGGAAGAGCATTCCAGCCAAAGGAAAGAAAGAAGGAAAAGGAAAAAAAAAACCCAAACCACTCAGAAGTGTGTAATCTGGGTGAATAGGATGAGTGCATTTGATGGCTATGGTGGGCTAGAGGGCTGTTGGGAAATGAGATCAGAAAGGTGTGCTGGAGTCAGATTTTGTAGGGCCTTTAAATAGCCTACAGTTTGCAATTTAAAATTTAGGAAGTGTTTATTTCTGAAAATTTTCATTTAATATTTTTGGATCATGGTTGACTGTGGATAACTGAAATCACAGAAAGCAGAACCTCGAATAAGGAGGGACTACTGTACTGGATAAGATGTCAAGATGAGCTAATGGGATTTCAACTTAATGTTTTTCTTCTCCCAAACTAAGAATTGGAAACTCTTGAGTATCTAGAAATGGAGAATCCAAAAGGGAGGTAAATGCAGCATTTTTTAAAAAAAAGACTGTCCTTGAAAATGTTCTTAGGTAATTCTGGTGGACTTGGTATGATCACGTCTGAGAAAATGTGGAGAGTAAAAGGCAGGTTTGTTTAAATTTTGTCTTATGTTAGCTTCTTAAGGGAGGCAGCATGGCATTGCACAGTGCCTCAAATTCCTGTTGTATCACTAAATAATTGTGCAACTTTTATTAATGTATAAAAGAGGAAAGACTTTAGACTGTTGTAAGGATTAAATGAGAAAATGCATGCAAAATGCTGAGCAGTGTGCTTAGCTTGGGGTAAGCACTCAAAAATGATATCAGAACTATTACTACAGAATTTAATACTCCTGGCACTTAGCACAATGCCTGGCACACAGTAAATAGGATTCAAAATGTTTTTGCTAGATTAATTGGAATGGTAGTGAAGTGCACAGAGTGGGGGATAGTGGTGGTGGAGAGGGCTCTCCTGTTATCTTGCCCTCCTTCTGCTGCAGTGCTTGACAGCACCTCCATTTTATATCTTCCATGCAGGGATCTCACCACTTGCCTAGAAATGGTTGCTCAAGGCTGAGAGTGACACAGCAACACAGAGCCTGGGATTGCTGCCAAATTTTAAGAAGCACAGATTGTAACAAAGTGAGGGGGGAGGGCAGAGAAGAAAAGTTTGAAAACCCAATCAAAGCCAGAGGCCATTTTGTTGTTGGGTGAAATGATCATGCCTCATCCAGTTTCAGGTGGAGCAGGCAGTGTGAGACCTTTGGGAAGAGTCAGTGTCAAGTTGCTGTGCTAAAGGAGGAATCCAGCAATGGGCTTTCAGGTCCAGTCAAGGCTGGCTTCACGAGGCCCCGAGTGTAGAAAGGCCCTGCTTGGTGTGATATTATGCTGTCACCATCTTTAAATTCTTAATAACTTCTTAACAAGGGGCTCCCCATTTTCATTTGGCACCGAGCCCTACAAAATTACATAGCTAATCCTGAATCCAGGCTATCTGGAATGTGACATTTTGCTTCAGCTGGTTTTGAGCCATGTTGGGCTAGTATTCCTTTTTAGTCTTCTCTCTTTGATTTAATTATAGAAGAAATAAAAATCATAATAAATTAAATCTGTACAGGATTAAAATAAAATGAATAGTGCCTCACTCCCTACCTCCAGTCACGCTCCCCAGAAGTAACTACTATTAATACCAATAGTTTAGTGTGTATCTCCAGAATTTTTATAAGTATAAATGTTAAAGTGGTATATTTTAAAATAAAATAGAATTACATTGTTGATACAAATATTAAATAATACAGCATTATTTGTATAAAAATGTTTTATTTCCTTCAACCACACTCCCCTTCAGTGAGACAACCTCTGTTAACAATTTTACATATGTCTTCCAAATATACATTTTTTAATTAATCAACTTTACTTTTTAGAGTGGTTTTAGGTTCACAGAAAAATTGAGGGGAAAGTACAGAGTTCCTATATACCCCCAGCTCCCACATGTACAATCTCCTCCACTATTGATACCGTGTCTGAGTGGTACCTTTGTTACAATTGATGAAATTACATCGACATCATGATTGAAACTATCATTATCACCCAAAGTGCACAGTTTACATTAGGGTTCATTCTTTTAAATATTTCATGTACTGCTTAACAGGGATACATTCTGAGAAATGCATCATTAGGCAATTTTGTCATTGTATGAACATCATAGAGTATGCTTACACAAACCTAGATGGTATAGCCTATTGCTCTTGGGCTACAAACCTGTACAGCATGTTACTGTATTTAGTACTGCAGGCAGTTGTAACACAATAGTATTTGTCTGTCTAAATATATGTAAACATAGAAAAGATACAGTATTATAATCCTATGAGACCACTGTCATACATGTGGTCTATCATTGACCAAAATGTCATTATGCAGTACCTGACTATGTATAGGTTTTAAAAAAGTAAAAGGGGATGCTGTGCATATTAGTATATAGCTCATGTGTGTGTATGTGTGGTGTATGTGTGTGTTTTAACACACCTTTCTAAGTCAGTATGTGTAGACTTGCCTCATTCTTCTTTAACAAGGGCATAGTACTAGGGTTTTATGCCTATATTGTAATTTATTTATCCAATTTCCCAGTGGTATCCATGTTTTTTAAATAATGCAATACACATTCTTATGTATATATTTTATACATGCCCAGTAGTAGTTACGTAGGAAATATTTCCGGAAGTGGGATTGCTGGCATCGTAGGGTGTGAAAATATCAAATTGGCATTCTCTTATCTGGAGTTGGATTGTACTTGGTATATACTTCCTTCTGATCCCCCAGCTCCAGCTAGTGCTATATGTCTCTTAACTCAGTGACATCATCATCAATAGACAGCCCCCAGGGTTGAGAATACTGGAGCAGAAAGAGGAGAGAATTTACTTGTGAATAATAGTAGTAATAGCTAACTTGTATTGAACACTTAAACCATGTGCCAAGTATTATTCTAAGCACTTTACAAATATTAATTCCCTTAATTTGTATAACTACCCCCAGAGATAGGTTTATTATTCATCCCATTTTACTGCTTAGGAAACTGGGACCCCTAGGGTTCAATAAGGTCACACATCTAGTAGGTGGTGGGACCAGGATCTGAAAGCAAGGCTGTTTGACTTCTGGGTCTGTGCTCTTAACCACTGCACATACTATCTCTAGAAAGTTTAATGCCATCTTTTTTTTAAAAAAAATTTTGTTTTGTTTTGTTTCTTTTTGCATTTTTTATTTTTTTATTTCAGCATATTACTCGGATAAAAATATGTAGGTTACATATATTGCCTTTGCCTCACCTGAGTCAGAGCTTCAAGCGTGTCCATCCCCCAGATGGTGCATACTGCACCTATTAGGTGTGAATATATCCATCCCTTCCTCCCGCCTCCCACCTGCCCGACACTCAATGAATGTTACAACTATATGTGCACTTAAGTGTTGGTCAGTTAAGTCAGTTAATACCAATTTGATGGTGAGTACATGTAGTGCTTGTTTTTCCAGTCTTGTGATACTTCACTTAATAAAATGGGCTCTAGCTCTATCTAGGATAATACAAGAGGTGCTAGATCACCATTGTTTTTTATGGCTGACTAGAACTCCATGGTATACATATACCACATTTTATTAATCCACTCATGTATTGATGGGCACTTGGATTGTTTCCACATCTTTGCCATTGTGAATTGTGCTGCTATAAACATTCTAGTGCAGATGTCTTTTTTATAGAATGTCTTTTGTTCCTTTGGGTAGATGCCCAGAATGGGATTGCTGAATCAAATGGTAGTTCTACTTGTAGCTCTTTGAGGTATCTCCATATTACTTTCCACAGCAGTTGTACTAGTTTGCAGTCCCACCAGCAGTGTATGAGTGTTCCTATCTCTCTACATCCATGCCAACGTTTATTGTTTTGGGACTTTTTGTTAAAGGCCATTCTCACTGGAGATAAATTGGCCTAGGGAAAGAATTTATGAAGAAGACCCCAAAGGCAATCACAGCAAGGACAAAAATAAATAAATGGGACCTGATCAAATTAAAAAGCTTCTGCACAGCCAAGGAAACTGTCATGAGAGCAAGCAGACAACCTAGAGAATAGGAGAAAATATTTGCATGCTACACATCTGATAAAGGGCTGACAACTAAAATCTATATAGAACTCAGGAAAATGAGCAAGAAAAAAATCAAACAACCCTATCAAAAAGTGGGCAAAGGACATGAACAGAACCTTTTCAGAAGAAGATAGACTAATGGCCAACAAACATATGAAAAAATGCTCAACATTGCTAATCACCAGGGTAGTGCCATCTTTATGCCAGAGTTTCCCTATCTTGTTTATATTTTAAAACTATTATTGTATTTATTCATTTCCTTGTCTACACTGTAACTCTTTGAGAACAGGATACCTGTTCTAATATTATTCATATCTATTTTCCCAATTCTTTGCATAATGTTTAATTTATTTTAAATAATAAATAAGTTTAGTTGAGTGAATAACAATGCCTCTAGGAGGTAGCTGTTATATCCATTTTACAGATGAATAAACTACAAGTCAATATCAACCAAATATTATTATAAAAAATAGTAGAAAGCAGAATGATGAAGCTGAGATTTGAACCCAAGGCTTTTGAAACCCAGTCCAGTGAGCTTTCTACCATGTCTAAACAGCCTCCTTCATTGCTTTCAACTTCACAGCTGGAAGTCCTCAATGATTCCTGGGAGGGAAAGAGCCCAATAGGAGGAGGGTCCTTGGAAAAGAGAGTTTCTGCAAGTACTACATCTGGGAATAGGTGGTTAAAGGGGGGCGGGGGGAGTTGGGTTCCTAAAGGAATACTACTTAGCATTAATAATAATACTCATCCTTTATTTCAGAGTTTCTGTATGCCAGACATTGTTCTGTGTGATTTATAAACCTTGTCTCTTTTTAATGCTCACAATCCCATTAGATGGCTGTTATCTTTATTTTACATATGAAAGAAAGGGAGATGAGAGGCCCAGGGACTTGCTCAGCATTACATAATAAATAAATGGTGAAGCTGAGATTCCAGCTCCAGTCTGTGTGATCCCAGAACCTACATTTTAGACATTCAATTACCCCTGCATATAATAGCTGAGTGAAGAGGGGGTATTTTGAGATGAGACTATAAAGGGAAATTGCCCTCCCTAGATCTTGGTTGCTAAGGTCCAGGAAATGACCAGGGAATAAAGTAGAGAAAACCATGCAGCTTGAACCCTGCTGGGTTGGGAGGGGTCACAGGAAGAAGAAATGTGATTTTTTTTTTTTTTTTTTTAGCTGACTATGGAGAGCTAGGAACATTTGAGACCAGCCATTCCAATGTTTGAATCTGGGTTTGCAGCACATGATGTCTTTATACTCTTACCCTAGAAATGGCAGAGTTATTTTGGGCACAAAGCAAGAGCTGTGGCTTTAAAAATATGCCAAGTGTATTTATCTCTTCCGCTCCAAGATTGCTGAAAATTAGCCCAGCTGTGGCCTGGAGTACCAAACAGCCACAAAATCTTCTTCCGCATCAACACATCCCACCCACAGAGGGTGAAACAGCCAGGAGTAACAGCTCCAGCAGCCTCTGGGGATGGTATCAGATCAGCCTCCCCATTGCCAAACCTGACTTTCAATCACATACACACCACTCTCCCCAGCTACTCTAGGGACCAAAATGCTAGGCCTGTGAATAGAGCTCAGCTCTGTCTCCACCCCTATCTCAAGGCTTCATAAGAAGTAAAAAAAGAAAAAAAAAGGATCAATTATTCAGCCAGTGAATCAGTGTAAGAACAATTTTTCATCTTCATTATCAAATCCTTGTGTGAGTCAAGACAAATCATCTTGTAATTTAAGCCTTCAGAGTCTTTATCTATAAAATAAATATTCTTTAAATATATAGTGAAGTCAATAGATTCATAATTATTTTAATTAAACAAATTAAAATTATTTAAATAAATTTATAATAATTTTAGCTATACAAATTAAAATTATTTAAATAAATATATATGCAAAATGCCAAAAAACTGTTTAACCCATAGTAAGCAATCAATCAACACACCTAATGGGTGCCATCCGCACCGTCTGGGGGATGGACATGCTTGAAACTCTGACTCAGTTGGGGCATGAACAATATATGTAACCTAAACATTTGTACCCTCCTAATATGCTGAAATAAAAAAATTAAAAAAATATTACCAAGCTTCCTCAAAAAAAAAAAAAAGTCCTTGAATGAATCTTCTGCTGCTCTTATCTTACTAACACGTAAAATTTAATGAGTTTTTACTTTGTGCCAGGCACTGTGCTATGTACTCTATAGGGATAATTACATTTAATCCTGTGTGTGGGGTACTATTATCTCCTTAACAGATGAAAACTGAGGCCCAGAGATATTAAATAATTTGCTAAACATCACATTCTTGACATGATATAGTCAGGTTTAAACCTAGGTATTCTGATTACAGAGACTAAGGTCTTACAAAGAACACGGAATATATTTTTACATTCCCTTGTTTCCATGGAAAATTCTTTCCACTGTCGACTGAAGGACTAAAAGCAGCAGGGAACTGCCGGAAACGCTAACCCAGGTTGTTTTAGTTTTCTCCCTCTCTCTTTGATCCTGGACAGGATTTGGGTTTCTGACCACGACTCTCCTGTGTTTTGTGGGCTGTGATTACTCAGATTAGTTTTGCGCAATTCATAAAGGATTGGCAGGAGGTGGGGGAAGGCGGAGCTTGTCCAGCCGGTCCACAAACCCTGTAGTTGGCGGGGTAGAGGGTGGGGAGGGAGCCTGAGATGTTTTACAACCCAGTCTTTCAGCGGTTTGATGGCGGATGGGTTTTGCCTTTTGGTCAGGCTGAGCATATACTATAATCCTACAATCAGGCTGAGCATATACTAGAATCCTACAATCTGCCAAATTCTGGCAGACGAGAGGGAGAGAGAGAGCGAGAGAGCGAGAGAGAGAGAGAGAGAGAGAGAGAGAGAGAGAGAGAGAGAGAGAGAGAGAGAGAGAGAGATGGATGGATGAAATGGTTACCCAAAGCCAAGAAGGCGCAAAGGAAATCGGAGCTGCTTGAAAAAGACTGCAGTGGCTGGCTTCGGTGGGGAGTGGAAACAAGGAGGGAGGAGAGGTGGCGTGTCCCCGGCGCAGAATGCCTGGATGTTCACTTGCAAACCCAGAACCTGCCGAGCCTTCAGTGCCCTGACATTTTCCTGGGGAGCCAGGGGCAGCGGTAGCTGCTCGCACCAGAGGATGAGCAGTCCAGAGGAGCTGTCTGGCAGGGCCGGAAACGGCTGTAATCATTTAATAGCCTTTGCTGGCTGCACTGACTTTGCAGAGTGGGCGGTAGGCAGGCTCCAGAGTGCTGTCTGGCAAGATAGTCCCCGGCTTTAATCAAAACGATGGGTTTTCTGGAAGCTCTTTATTAACCTTAGCACTGAAATCCCAGAGCTGGTAACAAAGGCATGAATGGGGAGCGAAGGGGCGGGGCTGAAACCTGGAGACTGGGCTGCATCCACACCCCTTCCCCCACCTCCACTCCTTTCAACTGATGCTGGCTTAGAGGCCCCTGCCGGCATCTTTGTGTCTCCGAAATGGTAACAAAACAGATAATAACTACAATAATTGCTACATTTGTATATGCTTTCGGGTTTTCAAAGGACCTTGTTATATAGCTCAGGATATGAGTGTCATAGCTTGAATTAGGCCGCCTAGATTTGAGTCCCAGGCTCCACCAGTTAGTAATCATGTGACCATTGGTTCTTAATCCTCTCATCTATGAAACAGACATATCTATAACACAGACATAAATATTAGCAATATCTACTTCATATGGTTCTCGTGAGGACCAAAAATTACATTGCATGCGGATCTGCTTAACTCCGTGACACGCATAGGAAGGGCACAGCGAATGTTAACTATATTGATAACCCTGTGATGTAGACAGGAAGGTGATCATCTCCATTTTGTAGATGAGGAAACTGAGGCTCAGAGATAGTTATATAAATTGACCAGGACTGTGCACTAGTAAGCAATAGAGCCAGGTGAGGCCCTCAAGAACAGAGAACAAAGCAAGATGGAGAGAGGAAAAGAAAATTAAACACCCTCCACTTTCTCCAGTCTGTGCCCTTCTGGGAGCCTTCTTGAAAGTAGTATCCTTGGTCAAAATGACTTTATGTTTTTCTATTAGGGAAAATCAGTGTAAGTCAGAAAATCTCCTCCTGGCCTTAGTGACTCCAGAACAGTTCAGAACAGGGGTTGAGGGTGAATTTATAAGCCTGGAATTTGCTTCACAATCTTCTAGACCTTTCCTGGCATTTGCATTGGCAAAGCCTTCTGCCCAATCATTCCTAGTCCCTGAGGCTCAACTCCATAAACTTGGGCAGCCAGGGTTAGTTTAGTATGCAAGTGGAAAGTTGGAAATTTTGTGAAAAGGCCCCTGGCAGTGCCTAAGGGAAGTACCTAAACTGGATTATGGGACTACATGTAGTGGCTAGCTACTTCCAGAGGGCAGTTGTAAAAGTCAAAATGAAGATCTACATGTTTTTATAAAAATATATATTGTTCAGGCCAGACTCGGTAGCTCACGCCTGTAATCCTAGCACTCTGGGAGGCCGAGGCAGGTGGATTGTTTGAGAGCTCAAGAGTTCAAGACCAGCCTGAGCAAGAGCGAGACCCCATCTCTACTAAAAATAGAAAGAAATTATATGGACAGCTAAAAATCTATATTGAAAAATTAGCTGGGCATGGTGGCGCATGCCTGTAGTCCTGGCTACTTGGGAGGCTGAGGCAGGAGGATTGCTTGAGCCCAGGAGTTTGAGGTTGCTGTGAGCTAGGCTGATGCCACGGCACTGTAGCCTGGGCAACAGAGCAAGACTCTGTCTCAAAAAAGAATATATGTATATCTATATATATTGTTCTGAGTTTAAAATGCATCCCTACCCATTATGAAGAAATTGGCCAATGCAAGAAAAAAAAAAAAGAAAAGGAAAACCATCTTTTATATTTGTGATCACATTCTATTAAAACTTTTAAGTCCTGTTGGGTTGTAATCTGAATGTCTGGGAAGGGCTCCGCCTAAAGATTCAGACCCCTGCCAGGTTGATGTGTGTCTAAAATTCTCTTTCTAGGCTCTAATAGATCCATTAATTTGGGCCTTGACTGCATCTCAGTTTTTATCTAAAGGTTAGCTAGGTCTCTGGGAGCAGAAGAGAGGGGATTTGTGAGAGATCCCTGGGAAATCCTAGAAGGGAAAGGAGGCAGCACTAAAAGAAGATATTTCCTTGCTTGATCATTTGCTAGGACTGGCCCCCACCTAGGGTCAAGGGCAGAAATGTGCTTCTTCCTTTCTCATCTTCTTCATAAGGGAGTATCCCCCTTGATTCTGCCCCAAAGGCATGACATTTTATAGGCAAAGCTGGCCAAGTGTCTTCAGTGCTCCTCGCCAAAAGGAACTCAGATTAGGAGGTCAGTAAATGTTTGTTGGATCCTTAAACTGTGAATGAGTCACAGTTCAGATGCGGCTGAGCCCCCAGAGATATTTGCTTATGCAACAACTAGAACAGGTTAGGCACAAGGGACTGGAGAAGCATCTTGTTCTGTTCTGCAGAAGCTGGACATGTGGAGGATACACCTGACTAGCTCTGATTGCTTTTTGGAGTTTAGGTTGAGTCAGATAGAACCAAGATGCCCAGCAAAGGCCGGGGAAGCTCAGTGACATGTAAAAGAAGCCGATTAACTCTTGGCAGTCCTGCTGTGAGAGTCTCCCTCTGCCAATAGACACAGCCATTAATGTCCTTTAGCTCTGCAAGATGAAGATATCTCTGAGCTCTGCATCTCCGGATGACAGTCCTTGAGCTTCATGTGGAGTCCTGGCTATGGTTAAAGAAAAAATTTCCACCCTGGGCTCTGTGAAAGCAAAAGGACTGTGGAGTGGTGCTGAAACCCAGTTCTGGGCGCCAAATCAGAGGCTTTTAAATATATTTCTCAATTTTGTCTCAGTCTCTTAGAGACAGGGCCTGTATTTGAAAGGTAAACAGGCTGATTCTGGCTGAGCTCAATTGCAGATTTGATTGTCTTAGATAGATCAGGGAAATTAGTCTCAGGGAAAAAATATCTATTGCTCATCTCCATAGTGCTGTAGCGTCAGCTCTGCCAGGGGAATCATGGTATAAAGACAGGGTTTAGGGGAGAGAGGAAAGTTTCTTGCTCCCTCTCCCCACTGCCTGATATAAATTTGTAATATCCTATCTCACCCTCCTAGCCCCATTTATAACCCTAGCTGCACTATATATAATTTCCCATATGCGATACCATTTATTGAGCTCTTACATTGTGCTAAGGATCAGACATAGCATTTTACATGTGTTACCTCATTGTCTTTAGGGACTCTAAATGTGCCATCAGTGGAGAGTTGTTTGGTCTGCTAAAGAGTGGTTACCACTTCCACTTCTTGCATCAGTCTTTTCATTCATCCATCCAGCAAATATTTATTAAACATTTGTCATGGGCCAGGAATTGTGCTAGGCATTGGTTATACATTGGTGAATAAACAGATATATTTTTTGCCTTTGTGAACTTTACAGTGATAGAGACTAATTGGTGAAGGGGTTCCTGCTTGGCTACAAAGGTCATATAATTCTCTCTGAGGAGCTTACATTTAAGCACAGACTTGAAGAATGAGGAGTCATGCTAAGAATGGACAAGAGGTCATTCAAGACAAAAGGAAACCATATATGTAAAGATCTTGAGGCAATAACAACTCCAAGGAGCTAGGTGGGATGATGCATGACTGTAGTCCCAGATACTCAGGAGGCTGAGGCTTGAGCCTGGGAGTTCCAGGGGTGGTACTCTACGACTGCCCCTGTGAATAGCCACACATTCTAGCTTGGGCAACATAGCAAGATCTTGTCTCAAAAACAAAAATAAAAACAAAAAACCAACCAAGGCCAGGGGTATTTGAGGTATTGAAAGAAGGCCTGTGTGGATGGAGTATAGTGGTAAGAGGGAGATTTGTAGACGAGACTGGAGAAGAAAAAACATCAGATTATTGAAGGTGCTTATATACCACAGTAAGGAGTTTGATTTTTCTTTTCTCAAGGCAGTAGAAAGTCTTTGGATAATTTGAAGCAGGGGAATGATATAATCTGATTTCTATTTTTAAAGGATTTTACTGTGTATATGCTATACTTCAAGTTTTAGGAAGAAAGAAAGACTTAAAGGAATATAGATGACTGGCTACTATGTAGAAGATTGAAGAAAGGCATATGTGGAAGCAGGTTGAATAAGGAGGAGACCATTGCTGTAATTCACATAAGAGATAATGGTGTTGAAGAAGAGTAGTGACAGTGAAACTGGGGAGAACAAGACAGAGTCAAGATACATTTCAGAGGCAGAAATGACGGGTCTTGATGATGTATCATAAATGGAGAATAAAGACTGGAATAGAGAAAAATGAAGAATAACTCTGAACTTCCTGGCTTAAGCAATGGGGTATATGAGGTGGCATTTACCAAAACTGGAATGATTTAGAAAAGAATAGATGATAGGAATCAAGAGTTTAACTTGAGATTCCTTCAGTTGGGATCCCCATGAGACCTCCAAGTGGAGATACCAGATAAGCAGTTGGGTACATGAGATTACAGCACAGAGAGATATGGGCTTCAAATATAAATCTGCATCTCATCAGCATATTTAGATGGTATTTATACCCATAGACATGGCTGAGATCCCAAAAGGAGAGAGTGGAGAGTAAGCAGAGAAGCGAGTCTGGGGCCAAACCTAAGGAAAGCTCTAACACGTAAGTGAGGAGGATCCTGCAAAGGATATTGACAAAGAACAGCCAGAGAGAAAGCTCAAGAAAATTTTTTGACTGTGGGGAATCCAGAATATGCCACCCCAAAATATGAAGAATTGTTGAGCTAAAGACAAGAAGCAGATATATGAAAGCTCTCTGTCCTCCATCTCCCTAAAAGAACATAGATTTACAAAGATAAAAGGTATCCTGTTCTCCCTAATACCACCACCACCAGGGAGAGCAAAGGTTAACCACTGAAGACAACTTTAGACTCTTATAGGCCTGGTGATGGTACCAGGGAAATCTACATTGACAAGCTTTACTAACTAGCTTTTATCTGCCATTTATTTGCTTTCTGCCAAGTAGCTGCCCATAAGACTCAAAGTCCTTTTCCTTTGTCTTGTCAGTTCTCTAAAAATTTACTGTTCTTTTGAATATGCTATATAAGCTGGAATTCAAAGCCATCTCTTTGAGAACTACTCATTCTCTGGGCGTCTCTCATGTATATAAGAAATATGCATACTAATAAACTTTTATTTTTCTCTTGTTAATCTATCTTTTGTAACAGAGGTCCAGTCCAGCTAAGAACCTGTGGGGATTATTCTCCTACATGACAGAGAACTCATATGTTTTTCAAAAAGGGGACGACACTTTGGGAGGCCAAGGCAGGAGAATTGTTTGAGGCAGGAGTTCAAGACCAGCCTGGGCAATATAGTGAGACCCTATCTCTACAGAAAAAATTAGTCCCGTGTGGTGGCACATGCTTATAGTCCCAGCTACCCAGGAGGCTGAGGTGGGAGGATCACTTGAGTACAACATGAGTTTGAGGTTACAGTGAGCTATGATGGTGCCACTGCACTCTAGCCTGGCCAGTGTCAGATATATAAACACTACTGCTATGTCAGAGGGTTTCAATGTCATGGCCACTGGGATCACTTTGCCCAGACAGATCATTACTCTTCTTCTCTAGCTTTGACTTCTTCCAGAAGTCATTGGTATACTTTATGGTGTGTCTTCCAGCTAGATTCTTGGGAAAGTCTTGCATTGAAAACCCCTGTGGATGCATAATCATTTTCCCAAGACAATGTGCAGATTTAACCTTTCCTTTGGAATCTCCTTTAACTTTATCAAGTATAATTAACAATTTCCTCCTTTTTAGTCCCACAATACTTTACACATACCTTGGTTATTACATGTATCAAATTGGTTTATAATTGCCTAAGTGTATGTCCCAACTAGACTGTGAGAACATTGAGGGAAGGAACTTGATTTGGAAATTAAAATTGTCTCCCAGTGCTTTATCCAAACAAATAGGCCCAATTTACAACAGGATTCCATCTTCTTATACTTTCTAGTGTCCCTCTATACCCCCACTTATTCCTACCTCTCCTCTGCTCCATCCTGTCACCCCTCAAGGTTATTATAATAAAATTAGGATCAAATAATTGATTCAACTAATTTACCTTCTGTTTTGGACACAGTAGGTATCAAATACATTTGTAGCTAAAGTTTTCTCTAATATATACACTAAAAGTAGTACATTCTGTTTTAACCCAGTATTTCCTGTCCCATTCCCAAGCAAGATAATCACAACCATATTCTTCAGGAAAATGCTCACAAAGAACCAAAAATATGTGACTAGAAAACTGGATTCTTGGACATCCTGGTGAGAAAATCTGCCCTCATGTTTGTTTCTAAACACTGGCCTTGCCTTCAGGCTCAAAGAAATAATCCATGATTTTGGGGGGACCCAGCCTGTTTGTGTAGCTTCTCTTGTACTCTACCAGTAGTGTGGCGTCAAGGGCATGTGTTGACCCTGTTACTGATCTGTGATGTTTTTTCTTTCAGAACCAGAGGCAGGAGAGGTGTCCCCTCCAGTCGGAGCTGGTGTCAACAGCAACAGCTGGACCTTTAAATACGGACCAGGCAACCCCAAACAATCCGGTCCCGGTGAGTTGCCAGACAAATTCATTATCCCAGGATCTCCTGCAATCATCTCCATCCGGCAGGAGCCTACTAACAGCCAAATTGACAAAAGTGACTTCATAACCTTCGGCAAAAAGGAGGAGACCAAGAAAAAGAAGAAAAAGAAGAAGGGTAACAAGACCCAGGAGAAAAAAGAGAAAGGAAACAGCACGACTGACAACAGTGACCAGTGAGGTCATCAAATGGAAACAAGCCACTTAGCCAGTTTTTGTAATAATGGCAAATCTCTTCCATGTAGCAACTCCCTCCTCCTTTTTCCTACCTACATGAGCCCTCTTAGAGACCTCAGAAATCTGCAGAAAGTTCCCTGTGTTTGTCTAGATCGAATTTAACAGGTTTTGTCTTTAAAGCTTTACTAAGTCTGGTGTTAACTCTTTCTCTCCACTCTGGCTTGTTTTCAGAACCTAAAAAGCAGACCCAAGTTTCCTTTCTCCTCCGCCGCAAAGGAGAGGCTTCCCAGCCCCGCCAGTGAGAGGTTGGACTCTCTGCCCTGTGCTCCGGGGATCCTGTCTTGATGACACTTGCAGGGCAGGCTGAAAGGTTTTGAGATTGAGCAGCTTGGGTGTTTGTGGCCACTGGGAATGTGTGGCCAATGCAGGTATGCAAGTGCCAGATATTGGCTGCGATGGGCAGATTAGGCTAGGTCGTACAAGAAGGGCTGAGAAAAAAATGCAAATAAACAGTGTGAGTTATCAGTCTGGAGGGGAAATGTGAAACCAAGAGGGACCAGACTTTCTAAATCTTACAACTCAAGAGGTGGTGGCCACCCTTTAGGAGACAAAACTACCCCCACTGACAAGGCTTTAGGAGTCCCTAAAGTCTGTTGGCTGTGGTGTAATAACATCATACCTAAAACCTGCATTATACCTACAAGCCAACAGTTCAGTGTTCAACAGAGGGCCAGCCAGGGCAACAGAAGCAGATCTGATGTGTTTTCTATATATGTCCTGTGCTCACTTTATTAAAAGTTCTTTTGCACACAATGTTTATGAAAAGGCCAGATCCTTTTCCAACAATACATATGCAAAAGCAAAAGAAAAAAGAAAACCCCAACACCTCACCTTATGCTGTTTGTTGTTTGATAGATTTATTTAAAAAAAACAGAAAGTCTATAGCTATAAGTCTTTAAAGAGAAATATGATGAATACAATTCCCCTAAACTCTCCTTAAAAGAGAATTCAGTCTACAGCCATTTAAATGATCATTGCTGCTACAGAAGTGCTTTAAGAGAATTGCCTGAAACATCTGTATTATATCGGCCACCTGCCAATCAAAGCTTTACTCTTTCAGGTCACTCTGGGGCTGCCTCTTGCATGTATTAATTATTAAATAAAAGAATCTTTCTCTCTCTCTTTTCTAAGAAACAATTATGTGCACTTTGAATATACAACTTTCTCTAACCAACTATATCAAGACCCAGAAATTGAAGAAAAATACTGTTTTCTCATACATACAGTGAGCAGACTTTTCAATCCTCTAATTCTGTGATTTGTCTTGGTGTGCTAGCTTACACCTTCTCTTTGGTTTAGTTTTCCTTTTCTATAACACTCTGAATTGCTAATCTTACTAACACCTATGATGTTACCTGAAATCAATCTCCCATATGTATGCTGTATGCTATTATAAGACTCCTGAAATATACTTACTCTGTGCTTGTGTATGTGAATGTTAATGCAACTATTACCTAGAGTGAACTTTAAGCTTTATTGTTGAATGTAATTCCATTATACTTCCTTTTGTACACCTGTGAAAAAGTGGAGTAGTGTTTTTTTAACCATTGTTAATCAGCTTTTGTGTATGAAAGACACAGTAAAATTTCTTTCTTAAATCAAGACATTGGTGATTCAAGGAATTTTATTTATGGTCCAGCCAAGAGCCATCTCTTGCCAAGACTCCTGCTGGCAAGGGAATGGATAAAGCTGTTTTTTCTAGTAACAATTTTGGAATGAATACTGAAAATATTCCCGAGGTGTGCAAGCACAAATTTTACCAATCTGACCTCCTTGAAGTTACAGAATGCTTTGAAATTCTAATGATACCTGGAATATCAGCTCATAGAAAAGAATAAAATTTACTGTTACTTTAAGACATTTTAATTTTGTTATAATGTACGATTTAGAGGTTTGATTAATTATATTATCTATTTAAACATTAATATAAAAGAAATAGGAGTCTGTTATTTTAAAAAAAGCATTAAATCTAAAAAAAAAACTGTCTTGTCTACTTTTAGCTTCATTCTCCCATATTTTGAAGGGTGTGTAACTTCAGCTCTGCAGGATTGCATGGGGTAAAACTTATTGCCAACACATGTGAACCATTGCTACATTGTAGGTTGTGATCATTTTGCCCCACTGAAGCCCATGTATCTGACCTTACGTGCCTTTTGAACTAGGAGAATCGGGCTAATTTATTAATGGATGATAATTATAATGTACCTGTACAGCACTTTTTACATTTGTGAAGTGCTTTCCAATCCATGTTAGTTACTAGTTATTACAGCTGTAAGGATAAAACACATCATGTGGATTCATTTTGAATTGGTGCTATTGGTATTTCCTCTGTTATTGCTAATAAATGGAAAATGGTGGTATGAAAGAAATGGTGGTCATTTCTAAGTATAAGAGTAGGAGAAAATAGAACACTGATTATTGTTAGCTACTATTACTGAAGAAGATTGCCACAGTATGAAACTTACTGTATCACCCTCTGGCTATCACATTGGCTTTTATGTTCAGCACTGAGTCAAAACACCCAATGGAATCAAGGATCAAACTTCACAATATTACTAAAATGGACAGCCTGGAGGTTGCTGGATCACTTTCCAGGGCACTATCTCAGTCTTCTCTAGTAAGAATTGCAAGAAACCAATTTTTATCACTAGAGCCGGTCGAGTTATCTTGTTCATTACTTGTTTAGGGTTTGTATCTCTTTACAATTGAGAATCCATTTGGCTCCAAGAAATTAACTTTTATTGAGTACAGGGTATATGCCAGTCACTCTACTAGCTAGATTCAGTTCATAGTACATGTTCTATAACAAATAGATTATTTTGTCCTCCTGTAGTTAAAGTTTTATAAACACAGACTTTAGATGCAGTGGTTCTCAACTGGGAGCAATTTTGTCCCCCAGGGATCATTTGGCATGTCTGAACACATTTTTGTTTTTCATTACTTAGGGTGGAGGGTGCTACTGGCATCTAATGGGTAGAGGCCAAGGATGTTGCTAAACACCCTACAATGCAGAGGACAGCCACCCACAACAAATAATTTTTCAGCCCCAAATGTCAATAGTACCAAGATTGAGAAACCTTGAGATAGAGTGACTGTATAATTTGCTTAGCCCACTTTTGAAATAGAACAAGAGACACCATTAATAATCGCTTCAGGATTCAAGAATTAAACTGACACTGCCCCAGGCTAACTGAGAAGTATAGTGACTCTACTTACAAATAAACTGATATAGCTCTGCCACTAACTAGGTTGGGAACCTTGGGCAAGCCACTGTTAGTTTTTCAGTCTCAATTTCCTCATGTCTAAAATGGCAATAATCATACTACAGATCTTATTGATATGAGGGGAAGATTTAGCAAATACTCTGAAAAGTTTTTAGCACGTCTGACACACCATAATACTCAATAAATAATATTATTAATAATCATTTTATTCTATTTCCTCACCCCTTTTTCAGAAATTTAGCGATTTGACTCAGGGAACTTTTCCGACTGATTAAAGTGTGTGTGTGTGTGTGTGTGTGTGTGTGAATGAGAGAGGGAGTGTGGGAGAGAGAGAAAGACTGCTATTATAATTAGGAGGGAGGTCTTAGTAAATGAACATGGTGCTGTCCTTTCTTTGAAATTGTGCCTAAAAATGGGACACAGCAACCTTATTGTTATAACTGCTTAGGTGAAATCCATGCTGGTTCCTATTTTCTCCTGGGGTTGATCCATGTGAAAATAAATGCCTGCTAAAATATGAAATCTTAAAAGTCTTTTGCCCTAATAAAGTCTATGAGCTTGTCTTTGAACTTAAGTTCCCCTGAGATGGACACTAATAGATTTACTTCCATAATATGGAGTCTGGTCTGCACAAAAAAAATAAGAAAGAGTGAGTAGCAAAAACCATAAAGCTCAATAATTTGTTAGGTCACACAATTATTATTTGGCTTGGGGATCATCAATCTACAAAGAACATAAGCAATTCAGACAACCACTCAGCCAGTAGGTGGTCTTAGAGCTAAAGAAAATTGAAAACTGATGCATAAACATATAGGACGATTGATTAAACAGCCTTCATTTTTAGACTTTGTTTTCACTAGACTTTATTTCATTTTATGTGACTTTGAATTTTTATTATAGAAGTGTGTTCTTTTAAATAAATTAAAAAATCCAGAGCATATAAAGAAAAATTACTACTTTCTTCACCAGATTCCTCTAATTCTCCCTTACACAGGTATCTAATGTTAACAATTTCAAGTACATTTTTCCACATTTTTCTCTATGCACACATTTACATATCTATATCTATCTATATATAAAATGTCACATATACATATGTTTGTTTTCTTTCATATATAAAAATAAAATGATACCAATTTTGTTATCCTATAGATTTTTTTAACTTAAAATAATGTGAATATTTCTCCAGGTCAACTCTAAATCATTCTTTTAAATTCCTGTATAAATTCCATATAATGGCAGGTCATAATGTCATAATGCATTTAACTTTATCAATGACATTTGGGTTATACCCAGATTTTTGCTACTAGAAACAAAAATTAGCACCTGTTTGCAATGATAAATTTATAAAACCTGGTCTTGGTGTATCCCAAAGAGGAAATTTGTAAGGCTGTTATGAACATTATATGACTTCCTCTACAATAATCACATCCTTCTGTCTGAACACATAGTCATTTCTAGTGCTTGACAATGAATTATGGTTCTGTTCATAGATGAATGATGAAAAACAGAGACAGACTTTCACAAGAAGGACAGGGAAAGGTTAGAAAGATTTGTCTTCATTTACTTATCCAGAATAATTTCATGAGAGCTTCATTTCATCCAAAGACTTCTCCATCTAATCACAGATTGCAATGTATGTGTGAAAGAGGAAGCCTCAAAGACAATTTAAATACTTGCTTAGACCTATGATATTTTATTTTTTTATTTTTATTTATTTATTTATTTTTTTGAGACAGAGTCTCACTTTGTTGCCCAGGCTAGAGTGAGTGCCGTGGCATCAGCCTAGCTCACAGCAACCTCAAACTCCTGGGCTTAAGCGATCCTACTGCCTCAGCCTCCCGAGTAGCTGGGACTACAGGCATGTGCCACCATGCCCGGCTAATTTTTTCTATATATATTTTTAGTTGTCCAGATAATTTATTTGTATTTTTAGTAGAGACGGGGTCTCACTCAGGCTGGTCTCGAACTCCTGACCTCGAGCGATCCACCCACCTCGGCCTCCCAGAGTGCTAGGATTACAGGCGTGAGCCACCGCGCCCGGCCACCTATGATATTTTAATATCATCTGGTTGAATATTGGGTAGAAAACAGTTTAATTTTCTTCTAGGTTGTTATTTATACAACTTAGCTGAGAAGTAGACATATGAATTTCGTACCTGTGGAGCTGATTTCATTTTAAGAAAAATAAATTGCTTATCAAATAGTGAATCTGAGAAAGCCAAGGATCAAGGCAGCTATTCATGTATTAAAAAAAAAAATCTCACCTACAAAATCATCTGGCTCATAAGCTTTGTAAGATCTTCCTTACTAAGTTATTGATACTATTTTATCCCCTAAGCCGGTCTTTCAAGAAAGAATTGCATTTCCAAATCCTTAGGTTTATTCCATTCTCTGTGGCTAACAATGTTCATTAACCAGACAAACCACACATTTTTTCTCAACTGCAGTAGCTTTCCAGATCACCTTCCTCTTTGTCCTCCTTAAGTCCAGGGCCAATATTCCTGGGATCTTAGAGCCTGCAAGCTCCATTCTTCCTTTCACACCTTTCACAGCCCAACTCAGATATCTGGTAAGCCAGTTCTAGGACATGGGTGTATTGTGCACATGTTTGGGAGCAGAAGCTGGGATAGGCAGTGCTAGATCTTGCCTGGGGAATGCTTATAGGATGGGGAGGAGGTCTTATACAGGCTAAACTTAAATCAGATAAAATTAGGATCACTCAGCTTCTTTCTCTGCATAGATTTGGAATGATAGGGCTAGGGGACAGGATCATTTTTGATGGCAGAGATGTGAATTGTAGAATAGATTCTTAGATTGCAAGTTGAAGAAACCAATTCCATCTAGCTTAAGCTAAAAATGACACTTTATTATAAGGACACAAGTTTGTCTAATTGAAGCTAAAGATGGGAATGAGGCTGGGCCTCCAGAAGAGACAAGAACCAGTAACTCAAGAGCCAGAAGAATTCCTTTATAAGTTTATCTTCTCTAATTATCCCTTCTCCATTAATCTGTTTCATTCTTCCCTATCACTACAGATCAACTCTCTCTCTGTTTCTTCTCCATAGCTTCTAAATTTATACACCCTAGGTTCTAATGATCCACAATAACCTACCTTTTATTTCTAATTCCCAATTCTAAATTCTTCATGGAGAGAAAAACTGATTGGATCACAGTGAGTCAAGTAGCCACCTGTGGTCCCATCAGCCGTGGGCCAGAGGCCTGGGGTAGGAAAGAAAATTCTCAGAAATGGGGAGATCAGGTACTTAGAGATAACTTTAATAGCTGATAGCTGATATTTCCCAGATGTATATTAAACATCAGTGTATAGAACCTTATAAAGTTAGGGCCTCAAGGAAACTTACTTACAAATGATAAAATTGAGGGCCAGGGCAAGGGGAATGACTCATTCAATGTCACATAGCCAGTCAATGACAAAGCAGTCCATTCTCCTATTACCATTGTACTGCAAGATCAGTGGCCACTAGGAGTGGATGACAATACCCATTTCATTATATCCTTAAGATCCCTAAGAACTATAATTTAGGGAGGCCATATAATTTTATAAAGAGAGCAGTATTTCATTGTTATATATGTTTTATTCCTCTTTTTACTCAAAATGGAAATATCAATATTGATTTCCCTTCATTGATTCTAAAAGTAACACGAGCTTTTTTTAAATCCAGAATTTAGAAAATAGCAAATGAAGTATCTCCAGAGAGTTTCCAAACCATTAGGAGTTTGGAATCTATTCTTCCATTCCTTTTTTGATGCATATATAACTGGGTGCTTGAAAAAACCCAATAAATAGCAGCCTTTTCCCTTGTCCAGGGTACTGAATTAATTGATAAATAAGACAAAAGAATGGCATAAGAAGGCAAAAATATTCCCCTTATTAATGATAAAGATGAATTAGAGGACATAGATTAGCGTGAGTGCCAAATGGGATTGCTAAATGAACCCCAGAATTAGTCAGATTTTTCATGCCAGTATCAGGCAAGAAAGACAGCATGGAGAAGCAGAAAAGAACTATTATTCCCAGCAGGCAGCTCAATTCCAGGAAGAAAAGAGGCAGAGCTGAGCCAGCTATTAGCTGTTTATTCTTCCCCAAATTGTCAATCAAATAAGTCACTCCAACCTCATGAGGCAGAGTGAATAAATGAGCATAGAAAAGGTAAGGGCATGACTCTGAGTTCCCTCTGCGTAGAAAGGAACATCAGTAAGAAGGAGATGTATTTTTCTGTAAATATGTACACATGTAAATATGTATATATTTTGTAAAGGATCATATCAGTCTTTCTGTAACTTGCTTTTCCCCACATAAATATAAATCGTTTTGATTATTTGCATTAGCAATCTATGATATGGTTATACTATAGTTTATTTAACCAGTCCTCTGTTAATAGATAATAAAGGTTTTTCAAATTTTTACTGCCACAAATACTCTTTTACCACATTTGGCATATTTGTCCAATTATTCCCTCAGGATAAGGTCCAAAAAGTAGAATTACTAAGTAAAAGAATACAAATATTAAACTTCTTATACATATTGCGAAATTGTCCCCTGGAAATGAAGTATACTTCTACCAACAGTTTATGAGAATTTCTATACCTTGCCCAACATTGGATATTACTAATCTTCTCATCTTTGAAAACATGATAAGTAAAGGATTGTAGTTTAATTTGCATTTCTTTAATTACCATAAATATGCATATTTTTTCCATCTCTTCCATCAAAAGATTCTAATTTGACTGGTCTGACTTATAGTGTGAACTATTTACTAGAATACAAGATGCCTTTAAATGTCAGCAGAAAATTTGGCTTTGAAATAGTGTGAAAAATTGATAGTGTTATTTGGCCCAGTGGATATATTAGATGGATTACAGTGTATGATCTCAGAATCAATGCTCAGTCCATATATTTGTGCAATGGATAATTATCGTAATAAATGCAGACTTGACATTTCAGTTGAAGGAACGTAATGCATTAGGCCTGTATCCCAGAGGGCTTTTGGGATCAGGAGCTTAGAAACCATCAAGTACAAAAGGCCAAATGCCTTGGTTCTAGGGCTCTACCCTTCAGTCCTCATAATGACCAAACCAAAGGATGCATGATTTTCTCTTCCACTTTCCTGAAAAGGAGCCCATGTGTCGTCATTTCTGATTCCATAGGTACATTAATAGAAGTGTGATTAGCTCCCTAAATAACAGACCTGGAGCCTGCTCCTTGTAGTGTTATATTAATATTTGTTGAAAGAATTTGTAATGTGAGTTAACAATACCAATGAAGTAAATTTTGACACTGATGTTTAACCATGTATCAGGGGAGATAATTGAGTTAAAAGAATTAATATCTGTAAAGAGCTTAGATCAAGGTCAGGCTCAGAGGCAGCACTTAATAAATGTAAGCCACTTTTTAAAAGTTGACAATGTGGCACCTGAGCCCATTTTGAGTGACTGGAAATCAATTTCTATTTCTTTCTCTTCCTTCTCTTCCCCCCTCCTCCCAACTCTCTAATTCACCCTCTTTCTCATACTCTTTCTCTTCCCCACTGATTCATTTCAACCCCGCCTCAACATTTTTTTTCTCCTAGTCTTTCCTCTCCTCTTCTCCCACCTTCCTACCATACAACCTTTATTAAACCCTTGTCTCATCTTCTTATCTCCAGCGAGAGCCACATTACAGTTGAAACTCCCAATAACAACCCAGAAAATTACCACGGCAAAAAATCAATTTAAATGAAGTGAACCTACCTAAAGTTTAATTGGGTTACAATTTAATTTTCCCAATTCAAGGCATTTCATATGGAACATGTGAGTTTACTCTTTTCTGAGTATATTTGCATCACTTAAAATTAAGTTGATGATTTTCCCTCATACATTTTGACAGTTTATATTGGATACTTTCAAAGCTACTTTTATTTTAAGAAAAAAATGAACATTTTAGGCTACTATCAGAAAGGGAAAGTGTTCAGAAAAAGGTGGTTACTTGCAGAGACACTGTTTCCTTCTAATTAGGAAAACAAAAATCACATAATTTTGTATACTTTTTCACTTCTTTCCCTCTCTCTTTGCTTACCTATGGAGTAAGTGAGAAAGCATAGGGTTAAGAGGAGAAAACTTGTAGGTAGCTTGAAGGTAGACAACGGGTTTTTTTTCTTATTCAGATAAAAGGGCTTTAAAACTATACCATACAAAAAACCCCATAAATATTTGGATTAAAGAAATAATCATAAATTAAACCATTGAAGAACTACAGTAAAACAAAAGTGCATGTTTTATACACAGTTGTTGGGGAGAAGGACTTTCTAAGCGTAAAAGCAGTAAATTAAAGCACAAAGAATGAATTCTGACATATGCTACAACATAGATGAACCTTGAGGGTATTATGCTAAGTGAAATAAACCAGTCACAAAAAGACAAATACTTTATTATTCTACTTGTATAAGATACTTACAGTAGTCAAAGTCATAGAGACAGAAAGAATGGTTGTTGTCAGACAGAGCCTGTGGGGAGGAGGGAATGGGGAATTAAGGGGTACAATGTTTTGGTTTTACAAGAGTTATGGAGATGGATGGTTTGATGGTTGCATAACATTATGAATGCATTTAATACCACTGAACTGTACATTTAAAAATGGTTAAATGGTAAATTTTATGTTATGTGTATTTTAGCACAATGAAAAAATCGAAAAAATTTAAACAACAAAATAAATTCATGATTATGTAAAACACACACACATATAGAGAGAGAATAAAACTATTAAAAGCAAATGTGATGTATTAGTTAGGATTAATTTAGGTTAATATGTTTTTAAAAGATTCAAAACAGAAGTCACCTAAACATGATGGAAGTTATATCCCTCTCATAGAAAGAAACCTGGAAGTAGGGAGTTAAGGCCTATCAGGGTAGCTTTACTATGTCAGTAGGGATCTAGGGTCACGTCTTCTGTTCTTCCATCCTTAGCATGGGACTTCCCCATTGTGAAGGTCTCTCATAGTTCAGTATCGCTGCTAGATCTCCAGCCATTCAGGAAGGAGGGAGAGAAGTCTTTTAAGGTTTCCCAGAATTGCCACCTAACATTTTTGTTTACATCTCACTGGCAAAAAAAGAAAAAAAACTTTACATGGTCACATGGTCCCAACCACATGCAAAGATGTGACCAACTAAAAATCAGGAGTCTCTATCTAAAGAGATGAGAATATTGGGGCTATAGCCTCTGCCACAAAAATGAGAGAAATTTAAAAATAATCTCTAACTGGGGAAAGATTTTGTAAGTATGACAGAATACTAAGAAGACATAAAAGAGAAAATATTTATTTTGTATATACATATTTTTAAAATTGCATTGCAAAAACCACCATGAACTAAATCAAAACACAAAATATATTGCTATTCATATTATAGGAGAGGGCTAATTTCTATACATATAAATATTAAATAGCTCCTACAAATTGATAAGAAAAAGCACAAAGGAATATAAAACAACAACAAATAGCAAAAAGGAAGTAAATACTCAAAATGGTTAAATTAGATGATATACTACATTATAATATACTACATTATAAATACTTATGAGATATATTATATAGCTAATATAAATATTTATTATATAGCTAATATAAATATTTTTAGGAATATATAAATAATAAAAATATTTGGCAGTTCCTTACAAACTAACAGGCTAAAAATGAATTCTTTAACTGCCTAGAAATGAGAAAAATATACTTTTTAAAAATGCAAAATTATTTAGAAAACATTAAACAAACTCAGTCCAATCTATAGGATCTACATATACTAGAGCAGTTGTTGTTAGTCCTGGCTAAACCTAGGGTTACAGACAGTTATCAGATTTAGTAAATGAAAACATAGGACGTCCAGTTAAATTTGAATTTTAGATAAAGAGCAAATAATTTTTTAGTATAATTATGTCTCATGCAATATATCCTATGCAATATCTGGGACATACCTATATGAAAATATTATTATTTGTTTTATCTGAAATTGAAGTTTAACTGGGTGTCTTATACTTTCTCTGGCAATGCCTGGGTTCTACCACAGGCAAAATAAATCAGAATCTCTGGAGTTCTGGCCTGGGCATTAGTCTTTTTAAAAATTCCCCAGGTTAGAATCACTTAACCCACAGCTAGGATTGAGAACCACTGCTCTAGAAAATGTTAATTTTAGATGAATTAATTAGGTAAATTGGCATCAGGAGAATTAGCTTTAGGTGAATTGGTATAAGGTGAGCTAAATCACTATCAGCACCTCAGTATGCTGTTTACAAATGATTGTTCAGCCCTCTTGAATCTAATTCATTTTGTAGACATTGCTTATAGCCTCCCACTTTGAATTTGGCATTTGCCTCTGGCTCCTTTCTTTGCATAAATGAGGTCTCTTCTGAGAAGAGCAGTTTGCTTCCCTTTCCTGATAGCTGAGGCCTGGAACTGAAGATGTGATCATGTTCATCTTGGAGGTTAAAGTTGAAACATTCTGGTTTCAAATCAGCAGTGACTCAGAAATCCCCGTTAATGCTTTTTGGAAGTTTTGTTTTTCACTTGCATGGATGGAGAAATTGTAAGGTAAGAATAATTTGATGACTTGTAAGTGTTAGGGACATAACCAGAGGCAAACTCAGATATCCTAACCCCTAATTAATTAATTTGGTTTAAGAAAAGACCTTGTGGTGAAAGTCTCCAATTTTGGTTAGTGGTGCTCAGAAAAACAGATCAAGAAACTTACTTACATTTCCAGACTTTTCCAGAACAAAATGTCACCTGAGAGCACCTCTTTCTTCTCTGTGGATAGCACTATCTATTTCTCATCAGCTCCAAATGACCCCTGTGGCAGAGAAGAATGGGCTGTTATTTGATGGCAAATTGAATCTTCAGAGATTCAGTGAACTAAGACTAGAGAATTATTACAGTGACTCAGTATGTGTGTGTCTATTTGTGATTTTGAACATTGATAGCAAGCAAGACTTACTTTTAATTTCCTCTTAAATATTAGTATGTTTCAAAATGTCCACAGTTACTGACTAGGCCATTGTGTTTCTGATGTTGATGATAGAAAGTAGCTAACTTTCTTTTTTTTTTTTTTTTTTTTTTTTTTTAATTTTTTTTTTTTTGAGACAGAGTCTCACTCTGTTGCCCGGGCTAGAGTGAGTGCCGTGGCGTCAGCCTAGCTCACAGCAACCTCAAACTCCTGGGCTTAAGTGATCCTACTACCTCAGCCTCCCAAGTAGCTGGGACTACAGGCATGTGCCACCATGCCCGGCTAATTTTTTCTATATATATTTTTAGTTGTCCAATAATTTATTTCTATTTTTAGTAGAGACGGGGTCTCGCTCAGGCTGGCCTCGAACTCCTGACCTCGAGCGATCCACCCGCCTCGGCCTCCCAGAGTGCTAGGATTACAGGCGTGAGCCACCGCGCCCGGCCGAAAGTAGCTAACTTTCAAACTTAAAAAAAATCATCTGGGAGGTTCTGACTGAACTTTCCATATTTTAAGAGTACCCATCATAGCCATAAGAAAACATGAATATTCTTTACTCACTGCTAATTTTTAGTAATCCTTTTTGCCCTTTGGTTCTCTCAAGCCTCTGACTCATGCAAGAGCTAGCAGCACTGGCAGCACAACTATCATCCCAATATTCTGATCTCCTGAGAAGCATGGGCTTCAGGAGTGGATTTGTCTTCAAAAAGGGTAGAAAGCCTGAAACTTGATTTCTGTCTATGGATAATATCCAAGGCAGGTGGAAAGAAACTGTCACACTAGACAGCAACTGCCCCTTGTCTCTGGTCTCCATATCTGCACTGGCACAGGTCAAAAGGGGTCTCTATGTGGCTCTGTACTTATAGGAAGACATCAGTTTTAGGTAAGTGAGAGCTCTAGAATGCTGAATATTTCTGACAAGACCCTAACCCCTCATCCTCAAGTTATAGCCTTATCACCACTATGTGTCATAGGACCATCAAAATTAACTTCATGGGCCTGGTGCAGTGGCTCATGCCTATAATCCTAGCACTTTAGGAGGCTGAGGCAGGAGGAGCACTTCACTTGAGGCCAGGAGTTCAAGACTAGACTGGGCAACGTAGCAAGACCCAGTCTCTAAAAAAAAAAAAAAAAAAAAACAAATTAGCCAGGAGTGGTGGCGCTTGCCTGTAGTCCTAGTTACTCAGGAGGCTAAGGCATGAAGGTCACTTGAGCCCAGGAGTTTAAGACAACAGTGAACTATGATCGCATCACTGTACTCCAGCCTGGGTGACAGAGTGAGACTCTGTCTCTATAAAATAAAAAAAGGCCTGGCTTGGTGGCTCATGCCTGTAATCCTACTACTCCTGGCTGAGACAGGAGAATTTCTTGAGTACAGGAATTTGAAACCAGCCTCAGCAAGAATGAGACCCTCTCTCTACCAAAAATAGAAAAAATTAGCTGGGCATAGTAGCTTGGGCCTCTAGTCCCAGCTACTCAGGAGGCTGAGGCAGGAGGATCATCTGACCCAAGTGGTTGAGGTTGCAATGAGCTATGATGATGCCACTGCACTACAGCTAGGATGACAGAACAAGGCTCTGTCTCAAAAAAAAAAAAAAAGCTTCATGTCCTATGTCAGTTTCCCAAAGTTCAGAACTTCTCTGTCATCTCTTTTCACTCGGAGATAAACTCCCATGTTGTTCTGTAGATTTATTTTTATTATACTATTTCTACCCCTTCTCAACTCCTGAAACCCTTCCACTATGCCCTCTGGTCAGTCATTAGCAAAATTCCCTATATCCTAAGCCTCTTTTCTGAAAATTACCTTCTTCTTTTTTTTTTTAACTGAAACCTGGTTCTCTCTGAGGACATTATTTCCATTGAATCTTCTCAAAATGTATTATAGCTGTGGTTTCTCCTTAGCTTTTGTACTACTGGGCCTTGAAAGAAATTCTCTTGTTTGATCCTCATTGTCACTTCCAGATTGCTCTACTTCCAAACTGCTTAACAACATTCAGCTTAGAATCTCATGCCATCAAATTTTATCACCCACTACCTCTCTCTGTAGCAGTCATCTCCTGAATCCATGTCACTCACCCTCATATCTTGACCATCTTAACTGCTGGCTCTTCATTATTCTGTCTAGTAAGATTCCAGTCATAATTCTTGGTGATTTCAATATCCACATAGTTGTTTCTTCTAATAGCCTAGTCTTTGCATTCCTTGACTTTTTCTCCTCCAATTATCCAGTACTCTATCGACCCCAGCCACCTACTCCCATCTAAGGTCAGATATAGACTTCATGTTATGAATAACTGCAACACTTTCTTAATATCAAAATTTCAAGCATCAAACTTTTTGGCTACCCCCTCCAATTTTCCCAGCTCACTCTCTCTAGGACTGTAACTTCAAAAATAATTTCAACCACTCCAATGCATCAAACCTATTAGTTCTACCATCTTTTCATCATCCCTACCACTATGTCCTTAATTATCCTCCAGCTAAAAGTTCATGGTCAATCATTATAATCACTCCATTTTATATAATCTTAATTCCCTGACTCTCTCTCTTTAATATACTTGCTTATAAATATCCAAAGCTTCATAAATCAAAAACTTTGAATTTATAAGTCTAAAACTTCATAAACCCCAAATTTTGCCTACACCAGACCTGTATTCACATATATTAATGTGGTAGAAAAAAATCACAATATTGCTAGCTGTTCTCACTTTATATTTGTGATTACAAATCTCAAATGGCCCTTAATGCTCCTGGCAACTATATATTATAGTATTTTCCTAGCCCATTTACTATCCCATATGCATCCATTCCATCTTGATTGCTTCATACCTTCTGATCTTTTTCCATGTTATGGAAAAACCTTCAGCACATCCCTCATCCTTTCCATCAGCAGAGCATCTTACCTCTTCACCCACTGATAAATGAAGTGATCACAGGGGTCATCTATAAGTTCTCACTGTGTTGACCTACTGACCTGTGTCTTCTTGTACTTATGTTCTGTGACTATTAGAGGAACAGTCCATGCTGCTGCTAGCTAAGGCCACCCTTGCACTTGTGCTCAAATCCTCTCCCATGTCATGTACTTGAGGACATTGCTTTCTACCACCCCTATATTATCAATTTTATTTTTTCTACTGGATCTTTCCAACACAGTATAAAAGCATGTTGTTATTTCTCACATCTTAAAACAATTATATATTGACCTCATTTTTCCTTCTAGCTAGCTACAGCTCATTTCTCTTTTCTTTACAAAAAGAAAAATTCCTTGAAAGTGTTCTCTATACTTACTATCTCTAATTCCTCTCCTAATTACTCTTTTTTTCGTAGTTTTATAATAATTATATTTAAACAATTGTCACTCATATCTACTTGGCCATAAATTCAAATGACTTCATTTGAAACCACTGTTATTAATTTTAAAAATTAGTACCTGGCTTGAAGAAATAATTGCAATGCTTAAATTTATTTTTTAAAGTTTCCAAACAAGGGGCCAGGAGCGGTGACTCTGACCTGTAATGCCAGTGCTTAAGGAGCCTGAGGATTGCTTGAGGCCAGGAGATGGAGACCAGCCTCGGCAACATAGCAAGACCCATCTCTAAAATTAATTAATTAATAAAAAAATTAGCTCAGCGTGGTGGCACTCCTACACTCCCAACTACTCAGGGAGCTGAGGCAGGAGGATCCTTTGAGCCCAGGAGTTTGAGGTGATTGGGCCACTGCACTCCAGCCTGGGTGACAGACAGCCTGTCTCTAAACAAACAAATAAATAGATAAATAGTTTTAAAAATAAATAAAAAATTTTCAAACCTATAGAAAAATTGACAGAACAGTAAAATGAATATCTATACTCCTTTCATCAAGAGTCACCATTTAACATTTGGCCACATTTGCTTCTGTCTGTCTGTCTGTCTGTCTCTCTCCTTCTCTCCTTTCCTTTCTCCCTTCTTCTGTCTCACCCACTTTTCCTCCCTCACTCTCTTCCTTCCTCTCTGTATAATTTTTGGTGTACCATTTGAAAGTATATTTTAGACATCATGACACATCACTGCTAAATAAAGCAGCATGCCTCTCCTAAGGATAAGGATATTCTCCTACATAATCATGGTGATATTTTCACAAGTAAGTGAATTAATATTATTTCAATGATACTACTTTATATATAGTCCATATTCAAATTTTAACAATTATCACAAAAAGTATAGTTTTTTTTTTTCAATTCAGAGTCTAATCATATGTCACTCATGGCATTTGGCTATTATTAACCTTCAAACTTTTTCAAGTTAGAGCGGTTCCTCTCCATATTTGCTTTATATATCATTTTTTTCCTTTTCTTTTCTTTTTGATTTTTTAAAATCTTTTTTATTTCAGCATATTACAGGGGTACAAATGTTTAGGTTACCTATATTGCCTTTGCCCCACACGAGTCAAAGCTTCAAGCATGTCCATCCCCCAGATGGTACTCTGGTTTCTCTTCAGAGTGTAGAAATCTTTCGCCTTGTGTTTTATATATCATCAACTTAAAAAAATTTAAAAAGTCCTGGCTGGTTATCTTATAGAATGTTTTACATTCTGGACTTTTCTAATTTTTTCCCCTCATAATTAGACTGAGTTAAACTTTTTTTTTGCAAGAATATTATACACGTGTATATTTAATACACATACATATTGCATCTTATCAGGAAGTAGATAGTGTCAGGTTGTCCTGCTATTGGTTATGTTAAGTTTGATTACTTAGTTAAGGCAGTAACCACCATGTCTCTCCTTTGTAGAGATACATTTTCACCTTGAAATTAGTTGGCAATTTGTGGGGTGATATTTTCATAATTTGTGATTATCATACTCCCTCAAATGAGTTTCACCCAGCGATTTTAATATTCATTCATTGATGTTGTTCATTGATAACATCCATTATGTTGAGGGTTACTAAACTTTAATTTTCTAATTCTGTCATTCCTTCTTCATTTTTGAGATGGTTTTTTTTTTCCTGGAAAGAAGTTTCCCCTATTACTGTTTGTATCTCTTTTTGAATTTCAGTGTGGAAAAGCAGATTTATTTTTACTCAGTTGTTATAAGACATTACTGTCATTATTATTTTTGGTGTTCAACGTCTTTTCATTTTGGCCAGTGGGATCCCTTTCAAGTGAACACTGTGTCCTTTTTATATGACCTTTCCATTCCTTCAGTACTCTTTGCTTTCTAGCAATACAAGATACTTCAGATTTATTTTCTACTTTTCTTGCCCCAGAACAGGAATCAGGTCTTTCTCTAAGGATCTCTCATTCCTTTTAGTGGGAATTATTATTTAGAAACCAAGATCTAGGTGATGTATATGCTCATTGCTACTGGTTATCTGTGTTTCCAGGCTTAACTTTTAGTGAGCTTGTATTTATGAGTTTATTCTAATACAGGTACTTCCAATTAAAATCCACTGACATAGGATTCTTCTTTACATTTCCCCATTCAACATTTGTATTTCCCTTCTTCTTCACTGAAAACTCTTGTTCCAAACAGCACTGTCATATTTACTTATTTTTCTCAATTCGATAATACATACAAAATAGTTTCAAAATTATATCAATAATACCACTGGCAATAGCAAATCTTCTCAGCAAACGTTCCATTCTCTCTTTCACCCACTGCAATCATACTTTCACCCTGACCATTCCACCAAAATTCTCTTTTCAATTCTCAGTTCTCATCTTCCTTGACCTTTCAGCAATATTTGCCATAATCTCCTCTTCCTCCTTGAAATACTTTCATTACTTGTTGTTTTTACACACTATTTTTTTTTTTTTACTGTACTGGTTTTCCTTAGTCTTCTAGGTTTGTTCCTTATCGTCATCAAAACCTCTTAATGTTAGTGTGCTAAAAACATTGGTTCTTCTACCTCTCATCTCTTTTGTCTCCTTGGTTATTTCATCTAGTCCCATAGATTTATAAACCATCTATTCATTGACTACTTCCAAATTTTATCTAAGTTTCAACATCTTTCTTGAACTCCAGACTTGTATATCCAATTGCCTATTCAACATCTCGATATGGCTGTCTAATAGGCATCTCAAATTTAAAATTTTCAAATGTAAATTTTGTGTCTTCCTCCCCTAAATCTCCTCTTCCCTCTGCTAGTTAATGGCAACTCTATCCTTCTAGTTGTTCAGGCCAAATTCCAAAGTTATCTTTGACTTCTGTATTTTCTGTCACATCTAATCCATGAGCAAATCCTGTTATCTTTATCTTCAAAATGTACTGAGATAGATCATTTTACTTACCTAAAAGTCAATCACCACTATAGTCATTCAATTACTAAATGTTACCAGGCATCTCTTATGTGTTTGTCCTATCTGAGGGTCAGAAAATACAGTGTTGAATGAAGTGGAGACCATCCTAGCCTCACAAAACTTAGATCCTAAGGGGTAAGACAGATAAATTGCTACAACAAATATGTTACAGGCCACCATAAAAATAAAGCAGGATAATAGAAGAATTCAAAACTACAGGTATGGGATAGGGGGCTGGGAAAGACTGGTCTATAAAAGATGAAGAGTTATCTAGACAAGGAGTAAGGGAAATAGTGACATAATAATAGGGAAAAGCATATGCAAAGGTTTAGAAGCAATGAAAGGATAGTGTATTTCAAGAACACTGTGGAAAAAGGAATAAACTTTATCACTATTTTTCTCTCCTTTAGGGTGATCTGCCTTAATATTATACTTCTTAGTGACCTTCAAACCATCTTAAAAATTGATTATTCATTGTCAAATTTTACTTTTTAATCTTAAACGATATTTTTATGCAGTAATCAATATTCATTAGCTAATAAATATTATCTAATACAGATAAGTACTACTATGAAGTGATAATCAATTTTATTAAAATTTTTGAAGTTCCTTTCAGATAATTTTAAGAACATTTTAAAAGTATTATTCTCTAGCTCTTCCAAGATTACCTGACCACCCCAATTATTCATTAATTCACTCTCATGAGGCTCTGGGGAATTCCTGTACAAATTAAGCACTTTCCCTTATACAAATTCCACAATATGAATCATGATGGATCCAATAATTTATCAATAAATATTTAATAAGTGGTGCCTCATTTCTAATATGCTCTGAGTATGACACTGAAAAAAATGCATTTTTTCTAAAATTTAATAAACTCAGGATAATACCTAACTGATGATTCATCTTCTTATTATTCTTGGAGATCTGGGTATGGAAGAGGTAAATGAAAACAGGTGATTAGATCTCACATGGAGAGTTTAAATTATAATATTCTTGTCAGTGAGAGACTGAAGAGATACCCAGTATAGCTTATAGCTTTCTCTCCCCCCCCTACCCCCCCCCCCAAGACAGAGTCTCACTCTTGTCACCTGGGCTGGAGTGCAATGACATCATCATAGCTTACTGCAACCTCAAACTCCTGGGGCTCAAGCAATCCTCTTGCCTCAGCCTCCTGAGTAACTGAGACTACTACATCATGTGCCACCACACCCAGCTAATTTTTCTATTTTTAGTAGAGATGGGGTCTCACTCTTGCTCAGGCTTGTCTCAAACTCCTGAGCTCAAGCATCCTCCCACCTCAGCCTTACAGAGTGCTAGGATTACAATATAGCTTTCATTTTACATGTAGGAGAACTGAGGCCCAGAAAAGTGGGATGTCCAATAATATACCACAAGTTAGGAAAAAAAATTATCCTGGAAATCAGATTCTGACTTCAAGTCTAGTGCTTTTCTCATTATCTTTGCCCCTCATCAAAATGCTTTTGATCTTTAAAAGTTTGAGGGCCACTGCTTAGAAATCCATTTGTTTAATCAATAAACAAATATTTATAGTAGGCCTATGATATCTTAGGGTTATTCTAAGTGTTGGGGGTACAGCAGTAAATAAGTAGACAAAACTCTCTGCCTTCTGGAAACCCAGAGAAATAATCGGACCACTGATCCCAACTGGAATATTTATAGAACTGGATATATTTGAATTTCAAGTGTGTGTATATGTGTGTGTGTGTGTGTGTGTGTGTGTGTGTAATCTGTTTCATTTACATTTGGGTTTATTAAGACATTATTTCCACACAATAAAACTCATTCTTTTCAGGCACAATGAGTTTTGACAAACATAGTCATTTGACTACCACTGCAATCAAGGTATAGAATATTTCCATTACCCCAAAAAGTTCCTTCATGCTCTTTGTACTTAATCCCTCACCTCATCTGCAGCCCCTGCTAACCACTGATCTGATTTCTAGTCCTGTGTACATGGAGCCACACAGCAGGTTCCTTTTGCATCTAGCATTTATTGTTTAGCATAATGCTTTGAGAATCATGTAAATTATTATCTGTATCAATAGTTAGTTCCTATCTTCCCTTTCTCCTTTATAACACTTGCCACTACTTCATATAATATTGTGCATTGTAGGCTCTCTAAAGGCAGGTACTTTGGCCGGGCACAGTGGCTCACGCCTGTAGCCCTCTGGGAGGCCAAGGTGGGCGGACTGTTTGTTGGAGACCAGCCTGAGCAAGAGCAAGACCCCATCTCTACTAAAAATAGAAAGAAATTATATGGACAGCTAAAAATTATATATAGAAAAAATAGCCAGGCATGGTGGTGCATGTCTGTAGTCCCAGCTACTCGGGAAGCTGAGACAGGAGGATTGATTGCTGAGACAGGAGTTTGAGGTTGCTGTGAGCTAGGCTGACGCCACTGCACTCTAGCCCAGGCAACAGAGCGAGACTCTGTCTCAAACAATAAATAAATAAATAAATAAATAAATAAAATAAAATAAAGGCAGATACTTTGTACTATTCATGCTATGTACTGAGAGCCTAGATGAGTGCCTGACACTTCATAGATGCTCAATAACTATTTGCTGAATGAAAGAATAAATCACCAAGTATTGAAAAAAAACCCATTGATATCTGGTAATACAAACTGATAAAATAGAGATTAACAGTATCTGATGACACTTGTCTTTGTAGCTGCACCATAGGATTAAACCTAGAGCCCCATTCACCATATTTTTCCTCATGTGACTATAACAAAGAATTCCAACTTTTTATACTAGATTATCTTATCTCCAGCTGCATGAGTCCTGTGATATGCTGTTTTCCACGAGACAGCAATCTATACGGTATCCTTTTATATCCAATAAAAAGATGAAAATAGGTATGTGACATATATGGGTTTCTATGTGTAGACATGATTTTTTACAGTGAGTTAGTATGATGGAGAACTTGAAAAAGTCTATGCTGTGATTCCTCCAGAAATTTCCCTACTCCCAAGATGTAATATATGTTTTTATAAGAGCAGAAAAGATAAAAACCAAACAGAGCTGTTAAGTGTCAAAACATAGGCTAAGTCTATAATAATTTATTTATTCTTTCCACAAATACTTATTGAGCTCCTATAGTGTGTCAGGCATTATGCTAAGCACTGGGGAAACAGAACAGAATAGAATAGATAGGGTCTGTGCTCTCATTAGGATTTATATTAAAGTAGAGCAGTTACTGAAAAATTAAACAAATATATAAAATGATTTAAAATTGTGATTAGTGCTCTTATGGAAATAATCATGATGCTGTACTCGAAGAAAAGGGGGAACTGTGGTAGGCACAATAATTCCTCCCTCAAAGATGTCTACATCTTAGTCCCTAAGTCCTGTGAATACGTTATATAACATAGCAAGGGGAAGTTAACAGTGCTAATCAGCTAACCTTGAGATTGGGAGATTATTCTGGATTATCTGCATGGATCCAATGTTATCACAAGGCTCCTTAAAAGTGGAAGAGAGAGACAGTCGAGAGAGTGTCAGAGTCAGAGAGAGATTTGAGGATACTACATTGCTGGCTTTGAAGATGGAAGAGGCCACAAGCCCAAAAATGCAATCAACCTCTAAAAGCTGGAAAAGGCAAGGAAACTGATTCTGCCCTAGAGTGTCTAGAATAAAGGCACTACTGCTGGTACCTTGATTTTAGCCCAGTGATATCCATTTCTGACTTTTGACCTTCAAAAGTGTTAGTTAGTAAATTTGTTTTGTTTAAAGCCATTGCGGTAATTTGTTACAGTAGCAAGTAGAAAAATAACAGACTTTAGCTAGGAGAGTTAAGGAAATCTTTGAGGAGGTGTCATTAATCTGAGTTGAAGGATTAAAAGAACATGTTATACAAAGAGCTGGTGATAAGGTACTCCAGGTAGAGCAAACAGCAAGCTCAAGGGCCCCCAAACTGAGAAGAAATTGATTGTGTTCTAGAAACTGTTCGAAGGTCAGAGTAACTCAAGCATGGTGACTGAGGGAGGAAGTATTATAGTTAATAAGAGATTGGAAATTTAGATAGGATTACTTTATGCAGGGCCTTGTAGGCCATATTGAGGAATTTAAATTTTGTTCTCAGTGCAATGGGAAGACACTGAATTGTTTTAAACACAGGTATGGCACAATCTGTCTTATGCTTTTTAAAAAGCATTTTGTTGCAATATAATATACTTAACATGCATAAATCATAGTGTATAGCTTAATAGATTTTTTGAGTGAACACATCCATGTAAATACCACCCAGATCAAGAAATAGAATATTACCAATTCCTGGAAGCCTCCCTTATGTTCCTTTCCAGTCTTTGTCTCTACCAAAGTAACCATTCTTCTTACTTTTATCATCTTAGAGTAGTTTTTCCAATTATTGAGCTTTATATTAATAGAATCACACAAAATTTTTTTGTTTTCCAATTTTTTGCTGCTAAACATTACATACATCATGTTTGTGAGGTTTATACATATTGTTGCATGTAGTAGTTTTTAAAACATTGTCATTGTTGCATATATTTCTGTATATGGCAATAACAATAAATTTATCCATTTTACTATTGAGGTAAATTTGGATTGCTTCCAGATTTGAGCTATGATGAGCATTCTTGTTCATGCCTTTTTGTACAAATATGTATGCATTTCTATTGGGTATATACCTAGCAGTGCAATTACTGAGTCATAAGGTATGCTTATATTGAACTTTAATAAATGTTGCCAGATGGTTTTCCAGAATGATTGTAGCAATTTACACTCTTCTAGCAGTGTGTGATAGTTGAAGTTGCCCCATTGTTTCCAACACTTGAAAATAGCAACTTTTATTATTAATTAATTAATTTAGCCATTCTCCTGGATGAGTAAACGCATTTCATTGTGGTTTAAATTTTCATTTCTTTAGCAATTAATGATGTTGAAAACCTTTTCATATGCTCATTAGCTATTTGTATATTCTCTTTCATTAAGTGCCTGTTCAATGACTTAGTTTTTGAAAAGATAATTCTGGTTTCTGTGGGGGAGATTTTATTAGTCAATTTTAAGCACTTGTTTGGATCTTGGCACAACATGAATGAAGTTTGGCATATTCATAGAAAATTTACAAGTGCTCTTTTACAGAGGAAACGCTACAGAAATAGAGGTGTGCTTTATGACACCATCAAAGTGACGTTTATGTGTAAAATTAGTCATGAAACTGCAAGTTAAATCATGCTTTCTGAAAAGTGTTGATCTATCCTGTTAAGATACCTTGCTCTTACCCTCCCCAATACCAACTTTAAGGGAGTATCATACTTTCCTATGAATTGAATTTATTAATGAAATGGTGTCCTTTAAGCACGGGCACTAAAATGCAATGCTGCATAAAATTTAGTTTAATGGAATCCAGAAAAAATTAATTTTGCTAGTTTGATACTGAATTAGGTGAATTCTAAGACATAAATATGGAGGTGAAGGGGCATGTCCAATTAATGGGAGTTCTGGCTGCCTGCCCAGGGAGATTCTGCAAAATCTTGCAATACAAGGTAAAGCACCCCTCTTAAGCAAGTGGTATGCCCCTCTAGAATGAGGAAGGCTCCACCTAACAATAAATTAACTTTGTATAGCATGCTTTATTGCTCTGCCCTGCATTCTGGCAGGCTTTCCTGTCATTGTCTTTCCCCTTGAGCTGGCTTGCTTTGCTTGTTCTCTTCTATAGATGACTCAGCCAATACTTACTCTTTGCTCTCATCTCCTCCCTGTGCCTACTCCCCACACTCCAATTTTTGTTCTTTGAGTGGCAAAGCCAGAGCAGAGCCTTATTTTGATTATTTGAGCACATTGAGTTTTTGGCCTGAGAAGTAAACGGCTTCTTTCCTCTTTCGAACCTTCATAGTTTACGTTCGTCGTCTTACTAGGCTACCTCTGGCCTTCTCAGTATTCTAAAGCTAGTGACCCCAGATATCTACGGCTTCTGAGGGTGGGGTTGCTTTCCATTCCTGCCGCCTCCTACAACAACCACTGCAATCCCCTCTGCAGCCCTAAGCAAGGAAATACACGGTGTTAGAAGTGCAGTGCAGCCATACATCCAAGGCTGACAGTGGGCACTCTGCCAAGTTCTGTGCGCTGCTCTCCTTCCACCACACCTTCCTCGGCTTGGTCTATATTTGAAGAGCCTAGTAAATTAATTTCCCAGGGGTAGGGGGGGAGGGAGGAAGAGGGAGTGTCTAAGGGGCAAAAAATGCAGTCGACTCGCCCTCTGCTGGTTAAAGATCTGAACTTATCGCTGCCAAAACAAGAGTGGGGGGAAAAAGAAAGCAATCCATACAATATGGATACATTACAACTAAAACTCGGCTAAATTTGCTCTGTCAACCTTAAATAGCCACTGTTCATCTTTAGCCTTACCTATTTACCCAGCATTGATATTTAATTAGACTCAGATTCTAACCCCTAGTCCCTGGTAATATATTATGCTATCCTGAACCCATTTTCATTTGCCCTTGGGTTTTTGCTGTTCTAAAACGTGAATTAAAACCCTCCAACGTGCTCTTTTTGTCTAATTAGTCGCTAGGCAACTGGAAAAATGACACCTAAACCGTCACTTCTGGAACACACTTGTGCTTCAGTCCAATCAGTCTGTCTAAGATAGTAATTTAATGCTAACAAGAAGACATGGAAAACGCGAAAAATCAGTCTGTGCTTTTTGCTAAGCTGGTGTCTCAGGAAAGCTGACAGGCAGCTTTGTGCAAGCCAAGCTATTGGCCGCCATAACTCACACAGACTTTTGTACCGCCTTTGCTGTCTTATTCATTTTGTCGGAATAAACCAACGCACGGAGGTTGGGTAATTTAATTCCTGTCCCACAACAAGACAGCATCTACAAGTCACTTAGATTTTGGAGGGTAGTGAGAGAAAAAAACACAGCATTTTGCAATATGGGGTATTATTTAATGTCAGCTGGTTCCCCCACCAGTCTAAATGTCCCAAATCAGGGGGTTCTTAACCCCCTCCACTCCTGGCATTGTAAATTAGTCGGTCACGCGGCCCTTGGAACCAACTGGGATTGGCCATTTCCTTTGTCAGGTGAAACTCTGCAGTGAGTCATGAGACTAAATTGGGCGGTGTCGCTGTCCGTGTCCAGGGTGCTGAACTCTAGGCGTGGCCAGAGAGATTTCCTTTACATGACAGCTTCCGGTAGGGCGGGGTCAGGGTCGCACTCGGAAAGGCGGATCCACCTGCCACCTGGTGGTAGATAAGGAAAATGGCATTGATAAAGTTTAAAAAGTACTTTGGATTGAGACTCAAAACTCTGAAGACACAAATTGGAGGGCTTTGGGATTTTGGACCTCAGGAGGTGGCTTTTGAGAGTTATGCCTGTTTTTAGAGGAATATAGGAAAATGCAGAATTTCCAGAGTGATATCTTGCTCCTACCACAGAAAATAATTTACAAATATATTTAAATATCTCCAGGCATTTCTTCTGACACACCTTGTTATCAAACAGGTATTTTAAAAGTATCTGTATATATAGGTATTTAGAAATATTTACTGAAACATTCATAGACTATATTTTACTAAAAGAAATACTAAGGAAGCTCTATCTTTCGCCAAACATATTCACGGAAACTTAGCTGGAAGTACTGCTCTGATCTGTTTCTGGAAAATAAAAGATGTGATTATATTTAGGAAGTGGTAAGAGATAATGAGAATTCTAGGAGGAAAACTCTTATTTCTTTTAGTTTTTTCCAGGCCTAGCATGTAAACTATCAGAGAGCTGAAAATACCAAAAATTTATGGTATGCTTATTACTCTTAGTCTGTATATTTTTACCCTATTTTACACAGGGATTATTAAGACTCTGAGAAACATGTACATTCAACTTCAGATGAGGAACTCTAAAGTTGCTCTGTAAGTAGAGATTCTTTGATAGCCAGAAAAAACAGGAGAGATAGGTAATGAAATGCCTCATTCAAGTGTTATTATTTTTATAAAAATACCATGGAAAGATGGGTACATATTTCTAGAGGCTATGAAGTCAGAATTCCAGCTGACCAACTAATTTCATAGTAACGTCTTTCCCACAGTTAGTTTAATACCACTCTCCTTGTCTTTTGAAATAAGTGATTAGTGTATAGCCTGAGTCTTATTGTATGTTCAGATGTATGGGTTACAGTGTAAAATCAATTTTAGCAAATTGAGAATAAAATGAATTTCTTTCCAAAACAAACTTATCACTCAGAAAAAAATAGACCCATCCAGGGAGCACACTCGGCTTTATTTGTCAGCCAATCCAGTTAGCATTTGGTATTCCTATAGATATTTTCTCATTTATTCTTACATGAATCTGAACACAGAATATAATAGTTACCATTTCTGTTTTAAGATTTAGGCACTGAACTTGTGGTTGTTAATTGAATTGTCTTTAGTTATAAGAGGGAGAAATTGATCAAAGTTTAATAAGGCAAGAATTATCACCCTAATCTAGGTTCCATTTGATTAAATTTGGAAGTTTCCAAACACTTGTCAGATTTCATGGAAAGACACCTATAGCCTGAATAACCAATATGAAAATGACTAAGCATGAATAATAAGGCTATGAAATCCATCTGTTTAAAGTAAGAGTGTAACATAAATCTGGCCTATAAATGGTATTGGTTTATATTATGGCTTCTTATATGTTACTGTGGAATAAGGAAACATTATACGCACATGTTCATGTTGAACAATAAGAGGCATTGTCATTGAGAGCAACAGGTGGGAGATCAAGAGCAGCTGCAATAAACTGAGCTGCCTAAGAAAGTCTTCTTTTCCCCAGAGCATCCTGTTTCTGCCAATATGAATAAGAAACCTCAAATACCTAAAAAGGCACAAAGAAGAACAGACTTCTAAATAGTATTAAAGCTTACAACTGCAGGTGTGACCTCAATGTTTTAAAATATATCAGCTACTAAAAATAAAAAGTTTTTGTTAAGGCTTAAGAGGTATATAGGAAAGAAAATTAGAGGAGATCCCAAATATTAATATGGTTATAAAAATGACTCTTACAGTAAATATCATCAATATTAAAACTCTAAAACTACTTGAATTTTGGATACAATAATAGAAACAACAAATGGGGGAGTGGGAAACTCTCCAGTGCTCTAGTTAGGGCATTTTTTTCCAAAAGAAGTTGAAAATAGTGACAAAATTCTCAGCTGAACAATTTCAGAAACATTTAAACCTATGACTTAAAGGCAAATAAATGATATATTTTATATAAATGTTAGAATATATTTTAATCTAAACTAATTTTATAAACAGGAAATATGGAGTATTAAAGGGCCAGACATGGGGTAAAAAGAATTTGTTATCCAATATGAGACTAATTACATTTCTTTGACTTACCTGAGTGGATTTTCAATAAACTAAATTAGCACTTAGGTAATAGTGTAATTATTGCCCTGCTCCCACAAAAAGGTCCTGCTAGCCCTGCTTACCCCTTCGCATTTTTTTAACTTTTTTCTTTGTGATTTTGAGACATTTAATGATGTTGTGGTCAAAGGGTTCTGTCTGCAATAGTCTTTTTGAATAAAGACTCTCTTTACCTAAATCCAGATTTGTTTTTAGTTTTGTTAGTGTAATTATTTGTTTTTAGTTTTGTTAGTGTAATTATTTGTTTTTAGTTTTGTTAGTGTAATTATTACACTATTACCTAAATGTTAAGTCTCCACCCCAAATTGAACATGGGTTGTATATAACATGCATATTTATTTAGTATGTATGTATTAGGACCAATTTCATGAATATTTATAGCTCCTCCTACAACCTGTTAAATATGTATACTTAGCCAACCCATTCAGCATAAATTCCTCTCTTACCCCTCCCTCCTTCAAAATGCCTGTCTTTTAGCTTCTTCCAGAGGCTATGCTTCCCAGCCTGTCAGAATAGCCACCTGAAGGATGTAACTCTTTATGAGAAATAAAATCTCCTCTTTAAATTTATAAATTGTGTTTTTTCAGTTGACAGAGGTATACTTCTCCCATAGAAATTGAGGGACAGATAATCAGTTTTGAATAATAAGTGTGTGTATAGTGTGCATATATATGATTATATTGTAATATATAATATAGCTTTATATATATATAAGAGAGAGAGTACATAAATGTAGCAAAATCAATGAAGCTAGGTGAAGGTTATATGGTCATTTATTATAGTTTATTTGTACCACAAAAACAAATCTGGATTTAGGTAAAGAGAGTCTCTATTTAAAAAGACTATTGCAGACAGAACCCTTTGATCGCAACATCTTTAAATGTCTCAAAATCACAAAGAAAAAAAGTTATAAAAATGCGAAGGGGTAAGCAGGGCTAGCAGGACCTTTTTGTGGGAGGAGGGCAAGGGAGCAAGATGAGCAGGCATAATCAGGGCACTTTAACAGGAAATTATTAATATACCCAGCATAAAATTAACTACATTTATGACAGCATCCAATCCAGAGCAAAGCCCAGCTTCAAATCTCCACCAAATCATCTAACATAAGATCAGATATCCTATGTCCTTTCTAACACCCTCTTATTGAAATGCTTCATGATTATCTAAGGTGTAAAGTTTCCCTTGTTGCAATAAGTTAGCAAATACAACTTTGTTCAACTACAGGTGTGTTTCCGATAGTCTTTGGCTAAAGGGCATTGACAATATACTAGAATTCTACACACTAATGCAAATAAATGAACTAGAGGTAAACATAACAACATCAACCTCAATTGAGCTAAATAAGGAGGGGAAGAAACTAAATTCAAAGGATTATCTACTATACACTTTATATATAGTTTTAAAAAGAGGCAAAACTAAAAGTTAAGTGTAGGGATGCATACTTAAGCCAGGTGTTAAAATAGCTGGCAGAGATTGAGGGATTTATTAACTTCTTCATGTCAGGATGTCATTCATGTTTTGTACACTTTCCATTTTCGTTCACTTTTTTCCCACTTGGCAAATATGGTTTAGACATCTCTTAAGTGGCAGTAACTGTTTGCATAGCATCAAGGATATAAAATGTTGAGAACAAATGAGAAATCAAAGGCTTTTGATAATGAGCATGAGACAGAGTGTCAGAAGACAAGTTCTAGTTCTTACATTGCCATGAGTAGCTGATGACCTGGGCAAGTGACTTCATCATTTGGGGCCTTAATTTCTTCATCTGTTGAAAAAGGAGAGGAGGGAGGGAGATTGGATCTAATTTTTCTGACATATCTTATCATTCTTAAACATTCTATGATCCTATGATCATAGAGGAAACTCTTGATAAATATCTCTTACATTTCTATCATCAGGCCATTTTTAATATATATAAAATAGGTCTTATTTATCTAAAATCCAAAGCCAAATATTTATCTTCATTTGATTTATCCACTATATTATCTGGGAAGAAGAATAACACACTGGTTAAGGGCATAGACTTTGGTGTCAGACAAAGTTAATTGAGTTTTATCTCTAATGTTTACTATGTAGGGGACCTTGAGGGGGTGACATAATCTCTCCTGTCTCAGTTTCCTTGTCTTTTAAAAAAAGAAATAATGTCTACTTCATGGGGCTGTTGCGAGGATTAAATTAAATCATGTATGTAAATCCCTTAACACATTGGCAGTACATAGAAATCATATCCAATAAATATGACTGCCATCATAATTATAAGTGACAAACCAGCTGCTTCCTAAGCATTTGAGGGTTCTGGGGCAGGGAATAGATTTGTGCAAATCAGGAGGCCAGTTGGCCTAGTCCTCTATTAGTGTACCTACTGGACCTCAGGTTCCTGAAGGATAGTGTCTGCCTGTTCTCTTTCATTTTTCCTACTGATACTTCCTCCATGCTTTCCTGCTCCCTGCCCCATATATTTGGTTCATGCTCCAGAAGACAGTGCATGATCCTTTTGCTTTTTTCTTGGTCTTTGGATAGACTGCATAGTGTGTGCAGATGTAGGTTAAACTTTTCGCTGTTTGCCCATTGCTGCAGTGGCCCTAGCCAGACAGCAGGTACAGTGACTTCAGCTTGAGGGAGTATCCTCATTGGCGTCTCAATTCCCAAGGGCTTTTTTTTTCCTGAAAGAGAATTAACAGGCGAGTCAGTTGTTGCTTTGGCAACAAACTTTCAACGTCTACCTAACTCTCCGGAATGAGAACATATCTATTAATACATTCAATAGACTGGGGAGTTGAGTTGCTCAATGCAGATTTTCTTCCAAGTGCAAAACAGCTTAGCGGGCTCAGGTAGCCCTTGGCGGCGCTGCGGTTAGAGGCTAGTGAAGCGGAAAGCAGCTGTTGCAGTATTCTGTTTCGGAAAAGTGAAAGTATATCTGCAACAGTTGGCGTTGATTGCAGAGAGTGCGCTTGTGAGAACCGATGGCGGTTGCTCCTAGGAAACCTTTGCAAAGCAGGCAAGTGGGATCTCTTCTCATTTTTCTGTGCATATCTGTGGGGGGTGCGACAACCATCCGCTATTCGGTGGCGGAGGAGATGGAGAGCGGCTCCTTCGTGGCCAACGTGGCTAAGGACCTAGGGCTGGAGGTAGGGAAGCTGGCTGCGCGCGGCGCTCGGCTCGTTTCCGAGGGCAACAAACTGCATTTCCGCCTCCACCGCAAGACAGGGGATTTGTTCGTGAAAGAGAAACTGGATCGGGAGTCACTCTGTGGCAAAGCCGACCCGTGTGTTCTGCACTTTGAAATAGTCCTGGTGGAGCCGCTGCAGTCCTTCCGTGTCGAGGTCAGGGTATTTGATATCAATGACAATGCCCCAATTTTCCTAAACAAGGAGCCGCTTTTAAAGATCCCGGAGAGCACCCCCTTGGGTTCACGTTTTCCTCTTCAGAGCGCCCAGGATCTGGACGTGGGCCTCAATGGTCTCCAAAACTACACCCTGAGCGCCAACGCGTATTTCCACCTGCACACCCGCTTCCGCAGCCACGGACCTAAATATGCCGAGCTGGTGCTGGATAAGCCCCTGGATAGAGAGGAGCAGCATCAAGTCAACTTGACGATTACAGCTGTGGACGGTGGGTCCCCGCCCAAGTCTGGCACCGCCCACATTCGGGTGGTGGTTCTGGACGTCAACGATCACGTGCCCCAGTTCTCGCGACTGATGTACCGCACTCAGGTACCAGAGAATAGCGCCAATGGTTCTTTGGTGGCCACGGTGACAGCTGTGGACCTAGATGACGGCACCAACAAGGATATCACTTACTCTTTAGCTCAAAACCCAGAAGCAATTCTCCAGACGTTTCAGATTGACTCTCAAAGTGGAGAGGTTCGACTAAGAGGGCTCCTAGATTTTGAAGCTATTGAAACATACGACATTGACATTCAAGCTACCGATGGAGGAGGCCTCTCCGCCCACAGCAAAGTCCTGGTAGAAGTGGTGGATGTGAACGACAATCCTCCTGAAGTGATGGTCTCGTCTGTGTCCAGCCCTCTCCCTGAGGACTCGCCACTACAGACTGTCGTGGCCCTTTTCACTATCCGAGACCGGGACATTCGAGTGGGAGGAAAAATTACCTGTTTCCTCAAAGGAGACCTTCCCTTTGTAGTCAAACCTACATTCCGGAATTCCTACTCGCTGGTCACTGACAGAGGCTTGGATCGGGAGGCGGTCTCAGGCTATAATATCACCCTCGTGGCCATGGATGCTGGACCACCCAGCCTGTCCACGGAGACTGTGATAGAGGTGCTAATATCTGACATTAATGACAATCCTCCAGTATTTCAGGAAGATTCCTACATCTTGACTGTTCGAGAAAACAACAGCCCTGCGGTTTTTATTGGCAAAGTCCATGCTGAGGATCTAGATTTGGGTGAGAATGCCCAAATGACATATTCCCTGCTGCCTCCAAAAAGTGGAGATCTATCAGTCTTTGCTTACATCTCCATAAATTCAGACAATGGGAAGCTCTATGCATTGAGAACCATGGATTATGAGGCCATTCAAGATTTTCAATTTGTGGTAAAGGCAACAGATGGGGGTTTCCCATCACTGAGTAGCCAAGTTACTGTCAAAGTTGTTGTTTTGGATGACAATGACAACCGTCCAATGATCTTGTACCCACTGCAGAATGGCACCTTGCCCTGCAATGACCTGGTGCCCAGGTCTGCGGAGGCAGGCTACCTGGTGACCAAAGTAGTGGCTGTGGATGGTGACTCAGGTCAGAATTCTTGGCTTTCCTACCATCTATTTAAGGCCACTGACCTTGGCTTATTTTCTGTTCAACAACAAAATGGAGAAATTCATACATTACGGCAGATTTCTGAGAGAGACCCCATGATGCAGAAATTGATCATTCTTGTTCAGGATCATGGCCAACCAGCTCTCTCCACTACTGCTTCACTCAACATCCTGCTGGTAGATGGCTTTTCAGAGCCCTACCTGCAGTTCCAGGATCCATCCAAGCATTCTAGAAAGGTAAATCCATCCACTAAATATTTGGTCATTTCTCTGGCTGTGCTTTCCTTCCTCTTTCTCCTCTCTGTCACAGTGATCTTTGTTATACACATCTACCAAAAGATTAAATATAGAGAAAAGTTCACAATTCAAGAGCATTTCTATGATGACTGTAATTTCCCTAACAACCTGGTAAACGGAGGAGGCAATGGATCCTTATCCCGGCCTTTTCCACATGAAATGTGTTCAGCCACCGGCACTGGCAATAGTGAGTTCCGGTTTCTTAAGCGCTTTATGCCCAACTTCCCTTTCCCTCATGCCACTGGAGAGATAAAAACAGAGACTGGCTCCAGTTTACCTCCAGATTCTAATAGAAATAAGTCTCGGAGATCAGAGGGACATGCCCAGGTATCTGATGACTATATGTAGCTCATGTTTATAGCCCTCAGTGAGAGAATAGAAACAAAATTTTATACTTGGTATGCAGAGATCTCTCATCCACATAGAAACAAAAATGGTAGTAGATTGCAGCTTTAGTGGAGACAGGAGTACCTAGTTTGATGAAAATGGGAAACTCAAAGTGAGTCTTATGGCACTCTAGCCCGGGCAACAGAGCGAGACTCTGTCTCAAAAAAAATAAAAAATAAATAAAAATAAATAAATAAAAATACACAAAGTGAGTCTTGGCTTATTTAGTACAAAACAGTTATTCTGATTCCCAGCTCATAATATCTGTAATTCCTTCTTTTTTTAACTCCATACATTTTTTTTATTTCAGCATATTATGGGGGTATAAAAGTTTAGGTTATGTATATTGCCCTTGCCCCCATCTGTAATTCCTTCTGCAGTTAGATTTTGTTTAAAGAAATGTCACCATCTATAAATGCATATATGGTAGGAACTTCTTTTCCATCTCCTCTGTGCTAGGTAAGTAATGAATGAGCCATTATTTACATCTCCCCTGGCCCAGGAAATGCTTAGTTCCACAGAGAAATCCTGTTATTATGTCTTTAAATTATTTTCCAGTAGAAAGTTATGCAGTCATAAGGAACAGAACTAGCTTTTGGTTTTTTGTTTTTTAGAAACAGGGTCTTGCTATGCATCCAGACTAAAGTGTAGTGGTGTCATCATAGCTCACTGCAATCTCAAACTCTTGCACTCAAAAGATTTCTGTCTCAGACTCCTGAATAGCTAGGACTACAAGCATGCACTATCACACCCAGCTAATTTACTTTTTTTTTAGAGATGGGGTCTTTCTATGTTGCCCAGGCTTATCTTGAACTCCTGGCCTCAAGCAATCCTCTCACCTCAACCTCCCAAAGTGCTGGGAGTACAGGTGTGAGCCACCATGCCTAAACTTGTTTTTTTTTTTTTTTTTTTTTTTTTAGACAGGGTCTCACTCTGTTGCCCAGGCTAGAGTGCAGTGGCGTCCGTCAGCCTAGCTCACAGCAACCTCAAACTCCTGGGCTCAAGTGATCCTTCTCCTTCAGCCTCCTGGGTAGCTGGGCCTACAGGCGTGTGCCACCATGCCCAGCTAATTTTTTCTATATATATTTTTAGTTGGCCAGATAATTTCTTTCTATTTTTAGTAGAGACAGGGTCATGCTCTTGCTTAGGCTGGTCTCGAACTCCTGACCTCGAGTGATCTTCCTGCCTTGGCCTCCCAGAGTGCAGGATTATAGGCGTGAGCCACCGTGCCCAGCCTGGTTTTAATAAACTATTTTGCCATTGTTTTTCTTATTTTTGCCTTAGATTAGTGAAAATTTTGCCAGTGACTTCAGATTTGAGAACTACTGGGTTAAATGATGACCTCATTTTTATTCAGACTTCATGTTCCTAAGATAATTCTAGTTGTACCTGCTAATTAAAAACTAAAAACAGCTCTGTATAAATTCACTGACTGTGATGTGAGCCAATTGTATTTGCAGAGAACTCTATATAACATCTGAAATTAAGTACAGGTCTCCACCAGCAAATTAAGATAAAGAATGGAAATAATTAGGACAATTACTCTCCCCACAATATCAAGAAATACTAGAACTATTTGTATTTATTCAAAGCTATATAACCCAAGAGCCTTGAAAAATGACTTGTACAAAAAAGTTATAATATATATATTTTAAAAATATCTAAATTCTTTCAATTACTTGTTTAACTTCCGCATGTATAAATCTACATTTCTACTGGAAGTTTTAAGTTATAAAGAATTTAAATCCGTTTTAAAACTTTTTATTATGAGATAATTTAAGACTTATAAAATTATAAAAATATTAATAGTATAAAGAGTTTCTGTATACCCTTCATCTAGCATCCCTTAATGCTAATATCTTACATAACCATAGTATAGTTATCAAAATTAAGAAATTAACCTTGGTACAATTCTATTAACTGAAGTATAGACTTTATTCAGATTTCACCAGTTTTTCCTCTCCTCTCCTTTTTCTTTTCAAGGATCCAATTCAGGATCCCACAAGCATTTAGCTGTGATATCTCCTTAGTCTCTACAACCTGTGAAAGTTTCTTAGTCTTTCCTTATCCATCATGAGTTGAGACTTTTGAGGAGTACTAATCAGTTATTTGTAAAATGTCCCTCGATTTGGGATTGTCTTTGTTCTCTCCTGATTAGTTTGAGGTTATGCATTATTGGGAAGAATACCACAGAAAAGATGTTGTGTCCTCAGTGCATCATGTCAGCAGGTACATGAGGTCAATGTCATAATACTGGTGATGTTAATCTTTTTTTCTTTCATTATGGTAAAAAACATATAACATAAAATTTACCATGTCAACCATTCTTAAGTATGTACAGTTTGGTGGTGTTAAGGTGATGTTAATCTTGATCACTTGGGTAAGATAATGTCTGCCAAGTTTCTTCACTGTAAAGTTACTATTTTTCCCATTGTAATTAATAAATACTTGGGGGAAGATACTTTGAAACTATGCAAATATCATTTTTCTGATTAAACCAATTTTAGTATCCATTGATAGATATTTCTTGTGGCAATTAATATTATGGAATTCTAACGGTGACTTTCTATTTCTATGATTTCTGTTGCATTAATTAATTCATTAAAATTCTTCTGTAAGGAACACTTGTCACTTTTCCTCCACTTAGTTAGTTAGTTACTTCTTTATATATGGACACATGGTTATTTACTTATTATTTGGGTTATGATCCAATTCTATCATTGTTTATTTGCTGTTCAGCAAACTCTTTTATCTGAGATGAAGAGCAGATTTTTAAGACTGGAATTATCCACATAGAACACATTTTGATCCAAATTAGTATTTCTTGGTAACATTAATGTTAGATTATTTTAACCAAGCATAAGTTTCTTTAATCTTGTTAAAGTTATTCATAATGAATGTTTAACTTTAAATGAAAATTATTCTAACATCATTTTAAATTTAAATTAGTTATAAATTATAAAATAGATATACTAAACTATGAAAAATTTAAAATTTATTACACAGACATGTTTGTATATTTATAATCTATGTATAATACAGATGTCATTTAAAAATAGATTATATGCTGAAATTAAACATATGGATATATAAGAAATGGAATTGGTCTATCTGATTTTATGTAATTATCCTAAAATAAATAAATATATTACTTTCTTTATCATATCGTGTATTTTTGTTGTTTTCTATTTAATGATGAATTTGTCTCATTCTTGGAAGCAGAATTCATCCCTATAATTCTCCCATATAAATTTCTATTTTCTATAAAGTTACTATCTTCAAAGTATGTGACTATTTGGACACTCACTCTTTAACCAAAAGTTTCATTCCCAAATCTATTTAACACTTTTTAAATAATATTATTAAAGTATTAGTTGTGTTTATATAACATTGAAACAGAATGTTAAAATGTGAAAATACCAAGGGTTTTCTGGTCAAGCTGGTGAAGCAATCCAATTAGAACACTGGCAAAAGACATGAAGAGATAGTTCACTAAAGATGATACACAGGTGGCAAATAAGTATATGAGAAGATGTTTAACTTCTTTAGGCATTAGGAAAACACAATTGGGAGGGGAGAGGAAAGGATGGGTTTATTCATACCTAATGGGTGTGGTGCACACTGTCTGTAGCTCTGACTCAGTCATGGTAAAGGCAACATATGTAATCTAAACATTTGTACCCCCATAATATTCCGAAATTTAAAAAAATTAAAAAAAGAAGACGTAATTTGTTTTGAGATAGATCTGGGACTTAGGATGGTTATCATAATCTCTGCTGGATTCACCTGTCTAATGCAGAAAATGAGATGTGTATAGCTGGTTAATTTCTAAGGTTTCTTTCTACCGTAGAATTATGTGATTTTTAAGACTACCTACAAAAAATCTTATGAATGATTATAAGTCAAAGTGTTTAATCTCATTTTGTCTACTTTAACAAGTTGTACCAAATGAACAATCAAATTTTGTGTATGTTCAGTTGAAGTTTAGTTACACGTGTAGATATTAAGTAGCTTTAAAATAATTTTGATATTTGCAAATAAAAAATGTGGAACAGAAAAAAAACACAGTGAGATATCACTACATACCTATCCAAATGGCTAAAATTTAAAAGAGAGATAACACCAAATGCTAGAGAGGATATGGATCACCTATCTCAGTCACATATTACTGATGGGAATATAAAATGGCACATCACCCTGAAAAACTACAGTGTAATATCACTACACACCTATCTGAGTGGCTAAAATAAAAAAAAATAGAGCTAACATCAAATGCTGGCGAGGATATGGAAAAATTGTATCAGTCATGTACTACTGGTAGGAATATAAATGGCACATTATATAGAAACATAGAAACACTATGGCAGTTTCTTACACAACTAAATATGTAACTATCATATGACCTAGCAATTGCACTCATGGATATTTATCCCAGAGAAATGAAGACTTGTGTTCACACAAAACCCTGCATACAAGTGTTTACAGCTGCTTGATTCATAATAGGCCCAAACTAGAAACAATGGCTGAATGGTTAAAGAAACCCTGGTATATCCATACCATGAAATACTACTTAGTAATAAAAAAGAATGACCCATTGAGACATACAACATTTTTGATGAATCTCCAGATAATTATGCTAATTGAAAAAAGCGAACTCCAAGAATTTATATACTCTATGATTCCATTTATATAACATTCTTGAAATAATAAAATTATAGAAATCTAGAACTTATTAGTGGCATTAAGCAGAGGTAGAGAAAGGAGAGAAGTGGATATGCTAAAAAAAGGCAACATGAAAGATACTCTAGGAACTTAGATCCATAATTGAGGACCTGAAAATTAACTGACAATAGACAAATTAACAGGAGAAAACTAGCTTTATGTATATATGTGCAGGAGCTTATAAACTTTTCTGAACAACTAAGAGGTAATGGAAAAACCCAGAATACTCAAAATGTACATAGTGACAACTGTTTCCTTAGATTATACTTCCTAAACCCTGCAAAATCTAAAAACCTCTATTTTGCTTCCAAATGAAATATTTATTCATTACATAACATAAATAAGATATGAAAGAAAATTTTCAACTGGTCTTCAATTGAATACTTGCCAATCTTAAAATTTTGATTGACAAAGTGGCCTGAGAACTTTTTCTCTATATAATTGCCTATTCAGTGTGCATGGCTTTATTAAGGAAGCAATAGCAACTGCCTGAATAAATGAATAAATGAACAGAAGAGGAAATTATATGCAACAGAGAATCAGCATATTTGATTGAAACTGTTGGTTTTGTCTAAATATACCTGGATTCTCCTCAACTTATTTACATTTAAGTGACCAATACACACCAAGTATTATCTGGAATCTGGAACCTAAAACTTCTTTTACTTCACCAAATCTGAACTCTGATTGTGTTTAATTAGGAGAGAGAAGTGGAGCTTTCAGACAATCCATCATGTTAACAACAACAACAAATATATATACACACACACACTCTAGGGGAAAAAAGATGATCCTGCATTTATTTTAAATAGGTGTTTATTTTTAAAGTGCTATTTTATGTGAATCTAGACTTTTCTCATTTTGGATATCTCATATCCAAAAAAAGATATAAAAATCATTTTTCAATTAACCTAGTGGATTGCACCTATTCAGAAATATTTAATCTTTCAACTTCAGTGTTAAATTTAAGAATTTTTACTCTACTATACTACTTTGCACTTAGTATTCACTAAATAACTTGATTTAGTTATTTCCCACTTGTGTTGATTTATATAGTTAAATAATAGCTCTCTCCTCCTTTTTATTGAATACCACCAATATCAACAAACATAGACACACTAATATTTTAGCATGTAAAAACTGCCCTACTTTCTAAATCACCTCCTGACTGTGATGTTGCCAGTGTATAATTTAGGGGAATACTGGCTTTTTATCTTAATAATTCGGTTTCCCAGTGTATATGGTGATATACACTGGTCAGTCACCTGATCCTATTCTATGTTGAAAATGGAAAAAACTCAAAGCATCAGGAAAATTAGGAGAGGCAGAGAGAATGCAAAAGAGAATGAAAATATGAGAAAAGGGAAAAGAACCATTTGCTTTAGCTATGTAAACTAAACAATTACTATATTTAGTAAATAATTTTCTGTGCCAGCAGTTTGGCAAGTACACCTTATTGAAAGTTTTTGTTAAAAACCTGAACCAGTTTCTGAATAATTCTTCCCGAATGTCCCAGCCTGTCTGTTCTACCTACCCGGATTTACTTTCTTATTCTTCTCTCCAACCTTTGCCTGTGCAAACACGAACACACCGGTTCTTAACATCTAATGTTTTCACTTTGCTCCTTGGTATCACATGAAATACACATAATACTTCCACTTCAAGGTGTTGGTGAATGGGTAATTCTGTTAAATAGAAGGAAAAATTCTAGTGTTCAATAGTGCGATAGGGCAACTATGTTAACAATAATTTATTATATTTCAAAATAGCTAGAAGTTTTCAAATGTTCCCAACATAAAACAATGATAAATGTTTCAGGTGAGTCATGTCCCAATTACCCTGATTTGATCATTATATGTTATATGCTTGTATCAAAATATAACATGTACTCCATGAATATGTACAATTATCATGTATCAATAAAAAATAAAAAAATACTTCCACTTCGGAAACCAGAATTAATACTCTTTTAGATGTAACTAGCACAATCAACCCACGTATAGGGCTACAAATCTACCCTCGTAAAGTAACGTATAGAAACAAGTTAACTGACTCGTGTAACTTCCTAACTCAAGAGCATTTTAATTTCATTCAGAAAACTGCTTCCACTTACACTTTACAAAAGGAAGCAGGGCTCAATTTTAAATGTATGCATTTCAAAATGACCTCTATGTCACTTGAAGTTTAATATTATCTATGTAGCTTTTTTTGTTGTTGTTTCTTAACATTTATCAAAGCGCTGTGGTTCCAGCAAGCGAGAGTATTCAGAGCAGCTGAAGAGAACACTGCGAAATAGTGGCAGCGATCTCATCCTGGGAATTTGCCAACATTTGGGAAAAAAAAAACAAACAAATGTTCCAGCCCAAAGAGGGAAAAATATCAAAATAAAATCTTCACAAGCCCCTTTCCCTCCCTTCCCTTCCCTTTCAGTTCGGATTTGCTTATCCAAGAAACAGCACCACCCCTTGCGGAAGCCACAAGCCGGAAGCCGAGGGTATTTCAAAACAGCTTCGGTAACCGCAATTTTTCCCAAACTCTCGGGGAATAAGTTTCAAAACTGTTTCAATTCGTTCAATAAAAAAAGCAGCTAAACTTTGGTGCCAGCTGACCACTCGGTTCCTGTTGTGTGCAGGAAGCCGAACAGTCAGCTAACTTCACTTTCAGACCGAAGCTACCCGAAGTACCTGTGGTGAGCTCTTCCGGTACCACCGTAAAAGCAGTCCTACCAGGAGGAAGCGGAAGCGAGGCTGGTAGACCGCTCAGGGGTCTAGGAGTCACTGTTTATAGGACCGGCTTTCTCCCTTCCGGAAATGAGATTTAGGAGATGGGAACTAACAGCCTCTGAAACTGAGCGTCGGCTCCAACAAATACGTCCACCTGTGCGGACGAGAGTGGCAGCCAGTCTTCTCGATTGACATTAGTTGCAACAAGCTTTGGAATGAGAATAAAGACCTTTATGAATTTAATACATCCTGGCACTGTATTTCTTCCCTGTGTTTGGAGGAGACTCAGAAAAGCTACATTAAAGAAAGAAGGGAGGGGGGAGAGGGAGTGGACAATGGATCCTAACTACATCTGTTTTTTCTATTTGTGTAGAAAATTCACATTGCAAGGAGCTACTTCTATCTTCTGGTCCCAAGTACTATTCCCTCATCTAGGAATTTATGAACAAATTTGGTCCTCACTAAAAATCTAGAGGGGTGTGGGTGGGGGATGGGTATGTTAGGACTTAACGTGTTCAGAGAAATCCACTATACTGTGCGTGCTGTTCCCTCTGCATGAACTGCTATTTTCTCCTTTCTTTTCCTATCTATCCTTGTCATCTATTCGGAAAGTTTTTCTTGACAACTCTGACTAGATAAAAATCTATTATTATAGGCTCTTATAGAGTCCTTAGATTTATTTGTAGTATTTAGCCCAATTGCAATCTTTCATCCATTCGTGGGAATATTTGATTAAAATCTTTCTTCCCCATCAGACCAAGCTTCCTGAAGGTAGGGATAGTGTTTTGTTTTGCTTACAATTTGTATTCCCCACAGACTATCTCAGTTTCTGGTATGGAGTAGGCTCTCAATACAATTTTGTTAAATAAATGAATGTTGCAGGCCCGGCGAGGTGGCTGACACCTGTAATCCTAGCACTCTGGGAGGCCGATACGGGAGGATTGCTCGAGGTCAGGAGTTTGAGACCAGCCTGAGCAAGAGCGAGATCCCCATCTCTACTAAAAAATTGAAAGAAATTATCTCGACAACTAAAAATATATAGAAAAAAAATTAGCTGGGAATGGTGGCACATGCCTGTAGTCCCAGCTACTTGGGAGGCTAAGGCAGGAGGATTGCTTGAGCCCAGGAGTTTGAGGTTGCTGTGAGCTAGGCTGACACCACAGCACTCTAGCCCAGGCAGCAGAGCAAGACTCTGTCTCAAAAAAAAAAAAAATTAAAAAAAAATGAATGTTGGTAAACACTGAAACTTCTACAGAGAGACCAGAGAGTACAGATTACTGCAAAGTCTAAATGGGGTTGAAAATGAGTTTGTAAGTGAAAGTTCAGAAGTAATGAAGTGATATTCTTTGTCAGATCTCTGTGGACTAGATTTCTGTAAATAAAATACAGGTTTTTTCTCAGTTAATGTCAAAGTTTGAGACCAAACTATGGGGATAAGAAGTAAGAGAGGGAATAAAAATGAATAAATAAGAGTCGCTGTTATCCAGGTATTAATAGTCTAGTGGGAGAACATTAGTCTACTCCATTCAAGACAATCTGCCTTTGATTCCAAAATTCATATTCTTTTGGAAAAAGCAGAGTATTGTTTAGCACATGATTGTCACGTTATGCATGGATAATTCATTTATTATTTTGGGGGGAATAAATATCAATATCATATCAGATTTAGTCATTTAACAAATCTTTATTAAAGAACTACTATATTCTATGGAACACCATGCTCTCATGGTGCTTACAGTATCCTGGTAAAGATAGTATATCAAACGTGTGTGTCTGTGTATAGGGGTCAGGGAAGACCTCCTTGAGAAAAATTGACATTTAAACTATAATGTAAGGAAAAGCAAAGGCTAGCTAACATGGGGAAACAGAGAAAATGTTAATTTAAAAAGGTAGACTAGAAGGAACTTAGAAAGCCTGAAGAATAAAGAGAAGTTCAATGTAAATGGAAGTCATTTATTAAGGAGAGGTGTGACAAAAAAAAATGAAGCCAGAAAAGCAGGCAGGGGCTGGGTCATGACAGATTTTTTAGTTCATGTTGAGGATTTTGAATTTTATTATTAAAGCAGTGAAAAGTCACTGTAGAGATTTCAGCAGAGGAGAGACAGAATCTTACTTTGATTTTTACAAAGTCAGTCTGACTGCTCTGAGAATTGGCTGAGGAAGGAGTATGAAAAACACAGACTATTATAAGATTTCAGTGAGCAAATTAAGATATCCTGGGTGAGAGTGTTGTGAGTGGATAAAACAGAAGTGTAATAATTGTCATAATAATTTGGAGAGAAAATACACCAGGACTTGATGATCAATTGGATAAGATGTTGAGGGAGATGAAGGTGTCAGATACTTCTGCCTCTGGACTTCAGAAGCCTAAAGATTTTCCTTTTTATACTTTGGAGATTAAAGACTTCCTACCCCCATCCCCTGGAAACTGGAAAATTATGTGAAATTTATTATGACAGTACAGTATGGATGGTGCATCCCAAACCTTGAAAGAGTATATCATGGATGGGATCCTCAAGAAATTTAGGTCATAGTAGTTCCTTGAGAAACATTCCATTGTCAGTAGTAGAAAAGGGGACAAGTTTTGAGACTTGCCAAGGTATCTTCAACATGAGTATGACATTCAGGATAAACTTCTTACTGGAAAAGAATTAGGTAGATTCATGGCAGGGCTACCAAACCAGGTAGACAGGAGACCAGTATGGAAAAAAAATCTTTCAATATCTCTCCACATCTTTGATCTCATTGTCTTCTTCTAGGAATTTATTGCCCATTTTACAGAGGAAGAAATTGAGTCTTGAGGAGATTAGGTATTTTATTAATATCAAAAGCTCATTATACATTTTACAGATGAAGAATCTTAGGGTCAGAGAGGTTAAAGATCTTGCCATTATGTCACAGATAGCCTGTGGCAATTACTATACTAAAATTACATGAAAAAGGAGATAGAACAAGGGAGGAGAGTGTAGAGTTATAGGAGGAATGTAATTAAGGAACTTCAGTATGTAAAGGATGGATAAGGAGTCCCTAAAGAGATTGAAAAGGGATGCACTGAGAAAAAAAATTCAAAACAGCGTACTATCTCACAGGAATCAGAAGAGAGTATTTAAAGGAGGGAATAGTAGACCGTGTTTAATGTTGTTAGAAATTACAGTGAGATGAAGAATAAAAAATATTCCCTGGGTTTGGCAATATGGAAGTGAACTGACGATATTGACCAGAACACTTTTAGCAAGGAATCGTGAAAGATTGAGGTGAAAATGAGGAATTGAAGAAGTACTATCAGTATGTGTATAAAATCTTTTCAAAAAGCTTGTATATATAGGAAATTCATAGAAATATGATGGTAGCTGAAAGAAAATATGGGTGGTCCTGGCAAGATTTTTAAGATGGAAGATAAGGTCAAATAATTTATTAAAAAGAGAGAGGTTGGATATGAAGGAATAAAAATAAATCCTATTCAACAAGGTGAAAATTGTAAGTGAACCTCTCATAATTTAGAATATACTTAAAGTTTTTATATTTTTACATAAATAATAATGTGCTGCATTTTCCAATGAGTTCAAGGGGTGAGATGAAAAACTGTAGTGTAGGAGTCGTTTAGACTTCCATTTGTTTGTAGGAATAAAAAGAACTATGTAGAAAAGTTCCTGCTTCCATAGTATCATCACTTATGATAGTTATTATTTATGAAATGCTGTGATGTTTCAGACACTGGGGTGAGCATTTCATAAACACGGTTTTATTTAATTCTCACAACCTCATGAAGTAGATAACATCATGATATCTATTATTTTTTCAGTTGAGGAAACTGATGTTTGGAGAGGGTAAATAATTTTCCTTATATAATATATATGAAGTAGCAGAGCCAGGACTTGAATATGAATTCTCCTGACATAAAGCCTATATTCTTTTTTTTATTTTTTATTTTTTTACTTGTCCTTGTTCTTCTGAATAAAGCCTATATTCTTAATCATTACTTTAAAATATCACCTAAAGCTATATTATTAACAAGATAAGTCACTCACATATGCACATACTCAAGCTGCAGGACTCTTGTTTAAATTGAGCATTAGATATGTGAGCCAAATTGAAAGTGGAAAAATAGGCCCATCCCTAGTATTTTAGTTGTCACCCCTCAGCACTTCATACAGGGCTCTGTGCTGTTGACTGATTGAAAGACTGTATCCCACATGGCCCATGCATGATGTTGCCACACTTCAGGAAAAATCTAATTTCCTGAAAAATCAGAAATACTTCACCTACAGTAGAAAATTATTTCTATGGGTTTGTGTTTGAATTGGAACTGTAAAATCCAGCTTAGCTCCATCTTCTTCTTCTCTGGGACCCTTTCCTGATGCACTCATTTTTATTCTTACTTAAATATCCCTTTTTGGCACCTCACAGTGCCTATGCAAATCACCCTGTGTCACCCTTCTATGCTCTTACCTCCTGAGATGTAGGCACAAGGCTTTACTCAGCTTTATATACCCAGTGCCTTTCATAGTGCCAGTATATAATCTGTGTGTAATAGGCACCTGCCGATGAATTAATAGATTCAGTGGATGCATGGCTAAATGATGGGCCTGATGGAAATGGAAGAAATCCAACTGAGATTACTCTCAAAGGAAACTGAACAGCTGACATCATGATAATAAAGTCGTATACTAACAATTGTTTTTGTTCACATTGACTAAATCAAAAATTGGACAAGTAATTAAGCTATCAGGAGGTGAGACTTCTGCCACTAGACAACATGAAAAAAAAAAAAAAAAACAACAAAACAGATTTTGGCAGTTTCTGCAAGAAAGGGCAATCCACCCCAAGTTTTCAGTTCGGACGCCTGGTGGAGCTACAGGCTAAAAAGTAGGAGGAGGAGCCCTGCCTTTACCGCGGGCTCCATCTTAGGACAAAATCTGAAAGGTGCTGGGAATACGCGCGATTTGGAAATGTCAGCTAGGAGCTCAGATTTTAGAGCTTTCTTCAAACTAATGAGGACTAGACATGAGTTGATATTACTCCTCCTACAGAACTTCCGAAGACTTATCATTAAAGACAATGCACTCAGAGGATATTCGGGATTTTGTGCGAGAGAAAATCTGGCAGAAAAGGCAAGGGAAGGGTTTTCATTTTCTTCCTGGGCGTAGGACAGGCGACCCAGGAAAAGAAAAGCTGCTTTTTATGCCCAGTTTCTGGAGATCTGGCTTAGCAGCGGAAAGGGGAGCGCCCGCGTAGCGGCGGGAGGACAGACAAGAGCAGAGTGTTTTTCAAAGACATCAAAGGATATCGGCCCACAGAAGAGCCATTGCTTCTGAATAGGAGCTCTGCATTTCCAAGTAATGCCTGTAAACTTCTCTTTTGTTTCTGAGAAAAGTCTGTGAGTCTGAGATGTAATTGTTCCCTCCCCGCCTTTGGAAAATTCTTCTCAACGTTCCAGAATGTGCACTGGAGAAATGCATGAGACTTTCGAGAATTTTCCATCACTGGAAACGACACACTCTGTTTCAATTACCGCTTTCACAATAACGTGTGATGCAATAGTAGGGTAAGTAATTTGTTCATTCATGGGGGGAAAATCGCTGGATGAAGAACAATGCAAGGTAAGTTTAACTCTCACGGAAAGGAATGGTAGGTATCAACAGTAGTCCGGGATCTCCTAGGTCCAAATTGTGACCATCAGTGACAAGTCTTGAAATGCATGCCCCTCAGCAACCTGATTTTCCAAGTCTCAGTAAGTAATTAGGAACCAGCTTATTGAATTCTCCAACCTCCTGAGAGCACTCACCAAACATTTTAAATACTGCTGATAATCTGTGCATCATAAATACTCACTCCAAGAAAAGTACCAGTCAATTTCAGTGCTACGTGGCAAATACTCAGGCAATTCACAGCAGAAGTAGTTTGAGAAGTAGCTTTCTTCGTATGAAGGATGTTGGATGACAATTCCATGGAACTGGTCGTGTTGACATTTGCTTGCCTCATCCTGGAGCACTTCCAGAAACAGATTTCAGCTCTTTGAGGATTTCTCAGCACTCTGGGATAAAAAGAAAATGCCTTGATCCTTCTAGAATTTTTTTCTATGAATGTTAAAAATATTTCATATTCTGCCAATCTAATGCAGGAAAGAGAGAAAGAGTTATATGCATCACTTTATCTCCAATGAAATCAAGTTCCTAGAATCTCAAAACGAAATGGTATTATCCTTGGCATTCTTGCTGTGGGGCTCTGGATAAAAGGTAGAGGAAAACGTCACCTTTCTGAATAACATTATGGTTGTTATTTTATGGCTCTACCTTCAGTAGTGTTCTCTCTATTTCTTTTTTTTATAGGGTAAATTAATTTATTTTTATTTTTTATTTTAGTAATTACTAATTAATTTATTTTATTTTGAGTTTTTTTTATTCTTATTTCAGCATATTGTGGGAGTACAAAAGTTTAGGTTACGTATATTGCCCTTGCCCCCCCCTCCATTTCTGAAGTATAGCTGACTGTTCATTTACAGTCAACAGCTATTAATGGCTCAGCTATTTTTATATATTTTTTTATTTACCACATAAAAGCCTGTTTAGATAGTGGTAGCCTATTTCTCCTTTATTGTTAAGCACCAAAAAGGAATGCACTTTTTTTCTTCCCATACTTAAATTCCTACTTTAGGGATAATTTATTTTAAATTAAAACTTTGAGTAGACTATCCCAGTAGATATTCTGAAGCATGATGAGAAAACTCATCCCAAGTCTGTACGCAATATAAATGGTCTTCATAACCTCATAGAGAAGGTCAAGCTGTTTATTTTGAAGTTATCTTTTGCTTTTCTTGATATTTCATAGATGGTGGTGAATAAAATGGATGTCATAGTCTGCTTTTCAGCATAATTGTTCTTCATCTATTTAATTCAAGTAACTATTTACTTAATATTATGTAGTTTTTGCTTTTTATTTGAAATAAAGTCTTTTGATGATGTTGAAGACACACAATCAAATGTAGATATCAAACTATAGGAGAAAGCCATTGGTAGAAACAGATGTCTCTTTCATTATTTAAGACATAAATCCGCAGAGTTGCCATGTATCTTATTAATTTCAGTGCTACATTTGTGTTTGCAGGGCTATATTTGCTGGAAGATGCCATAACAAGGAATAATAGAATACTTAAAGACCAACCTGAGGCAAAGTCTCAGTCTTTACGTTTTACTTAGCAAAGACCATTCAGGGTCGTGAACTCCTGGAGAGTAGTTCCTTCATTGCTAATTTAGCTGAGATTTTGGGCCTGAGGGTGGGGAAACTAGGGGATAGGGGGAGTGAAAAGGCAATTAATATTTCTAAAAATAAACGACAGCGTTTTCTTTTCTTTCTTTCTTTCTTTCTTTTCTTTTCTTTTCTTTTCTTTTTTTTTTTTTTTGAGACAGAGTCTCACTCTGTTTGTCAGCCTAGCTCACAGCAACCTCAAACTCCTGGGCTCAAGCTATCCCTCCTGCCTCAGCCTCCCGAGTAGCTGGGATTACAAGCATGTGCCACTATGCCCGGCTAATTTTTTCTGTATATGTTTTTAGTTGTCCACATAATTTCTTTCTATTTTTAGTAGAAATGGGGTCTTGCTCTTGCTCATACTGGTCTCAAACTCCTAAGCTCAAACAATCTGCCTGCCTCGGCCTCCCAGTGTGCTAGGATTACAGGTGTGAGCCACTGCACCCGGCCCCCATATCTTTTTTTTACTTGCCAGGACAATGGTGACAGGAAATATCCTAAATGGGAATGGACAAGTTTCTCAATGGAAAGAAATAGGTTGAGGTTGATTTAACCATAACAATATTGGATGGTAGCTCACCACACAGATCCAGATGTGCACTGGTCTTCACCAAAGTTGTGTGTTATCAGTGATTTTACTCTGCTGTACTATAAAGTACTAATTGCAGGGGAAAAAAAGTCTTCCTTCTTTGGCTATCACCTTTTCTGTCAGAGATTTGGATGTAAGATATAATAGAGAAATATGTTTAAGGTTTTTTTGGGCTTAATGGAGATAATGAAATTTTAAAATAAAACACATATAGGTTTTTAAAAAACTCACTAGTAAAACCCACAGTCTACAAAGCAATTTTAATGTATAGTGTGGATTCTGAAATCAAAAACTCTCTTTGAAATATACTTACTATCTTGATGTAAAAGACAGCCCAACCCTAATACATATATATGTACACTGTATATAGTTGGCCCTCCATATCTGCAGGTTTCACATTTTTGGATTCAACTGACTGCAGATCAAAATTATTGAAAAAGATAACAATACAACAATAAAAATAATACAAATAAAAATGCAGTGTTGCAACTATTTATATAGCATTTACATTGTATTAAATATTATAAATAATCTAGAGATGATTTAAAGTGTGCGGGACAATGGGAATAGGTTAAATGCAAATACTATGCTATTTTATTTAACAGACTTGTGTGTCTGTGGATTTTGGTATCCTTTAGGGTCCTGGAACCAATTCCCCATGGATACTGAGGGGCAACTGTACATACGCCTTTAAGGAGGGAGGAAGGGAAGGGAAGGGGGGGAGAGAGAGAGAGAGAGAGAGAGCCCAATATATACTCAGATCAGGGTAGAGAGAACCCATGGCAATGCCTGCTCAAGATTTTTCCTTTCAAGGCAATATACTGTACTGATAGACTATGATTCTCCTTAAATAAAAAATGCCAAGATTCTTGTGCAGGTATGTCTTTCTAAACCATTAGTTGCATATGTATTATGAGAAGAGAATAAACAAAACACCTTCATTTCCTCTGCTAGAATCACCTTTATTTTGAAATCCTGCTTGCTTGAGCTTCATGAAACATATACATTAATAGATTATGGAATAACTTATTTGCACCCTCAAAGGAAAATTGTTTGAGTGTTACCACAGGCTCACAAGTACCCCTTTCTTACACCGTCTGATAACTGAGTGAGTAAGGAAAGCCAGCTTGTAGGCTGAAAACCACTGAAGGGCTGAGATTTCTTTCTATTGAATGAGGCCTGGTAGTGTGGATAATATCTTTGTATTGTTTGGTATTACCTTTGATGGGGGAAGCAGTCATATAAATCCCTTTGACTACTCTTTCTCTTAGTTTTTGTAATTTACATCTTCTGGCAGTCAAAAAATCACACCGCCCTTTAGTCTAAAAAAGAGTAAGTTTAATATGATAGATCCTTAAACAATGTGTTCTTATTTACTTTTTAAATGGCTGATCATTTCATTTTGTACTAAGACTATTGTGACTTGCTTTCAGTTTTTTGATATGTTTTGAATTTTTTTCTTCATTTATGTAGAATTCATAATTTTTATGATATTTTCATATGTTGGATTTTATTGAAAATAAAGTTCAAAATTATGAAAGTGACTCCTAGGATAATATCTCTGATTGGGCAGTATATGAAAAGTAATACCAAACATAAGAAATTAAACTCAATGTAAAATATTTACTGAGTGTTTAATATTTTGATATTATAACATTATTAACTTTGCTAGATGTGATAATTGAATTGAGGTTATGTTTGTAAAATGCGCTTATCTGTTAGAAAAAATGTTGACATATTCACAAGAAGAAATTATCCAACTACTCTTGGAGATTTTCATGTGGCTCAAATGCATCAAATTTCAGAAAAATGTGAAGTGGGAAGAGTACAAGAAAGAAGTATGAGTAAAAATAATAATTCAGTGTCCATGAGGATGTTTCTTTTGAATTCCATGCTTTTCCTGGGTCACTACATTTTTCAGTTGGACTTGAGTGTGAGGATGGTAATGTAACCGCCACAGAGATGTGCACGTGCCCAAACTCTGAATAAACACTGGGAACTTTCTAGTCAAAACCTTCTTTCTACTGCATTTTAGGATTGAGGTCATTCCTTTTTAGTTTCTGAAGTTGATTTTTTCCAGTTTAAAAAGAGGAGCTCGGATCTGTGCAGAAGCTGGGGTGATTTGTCCATGCCTGCCGCGTCGTGTTAGATGCAATGAAAAGCCTTTCGAAATGCAGATAAGACTTATGTACATGGGGAGACACTACTTGAAAATATGTAATTTAGATTGCCATCAATCTGAAAGAAAATATTGGGATTTTCTTATTGTTATGGAGAAAAAAACGCCCGAAAAGGACGCGGGGTGGCGCTGCAGCCTTAGAAGTTAGAAGGAAGGAACAAAGCCACCAAGCCGACTCTCCTTTACTCAGAGACTGAGCTAAAGAAGCAAGCAGGAAGAGAAGGGTGTCTAAGGCGGTCGCTCCGGGAAATCGAGGCCCTTGGATTGCCCACTTAGCCCAGTATCTGCCAGATATTGGGAGGTTGAGTCAGCGACAACGTGAGCCCGAGCTGGAGCAGGTTCGCTGAGAGACCAGAGGCGATGGAGGCTGGAGAGAGAAAGGAACACGTTCGCAAACAAAGGCAAGTCCTGATATTCTTTGTCTTGCTGGGCATAGCTCAGGCTGGTTCCGAGCCTAAGCACTATTCAGTGGCCGAGGAAATGGAGAGTGGTTCCTTTGTGGCCAATTTGTTAAAAGATCTGGGGCTGGAGGTAGATGAACTGTCTGCGCGCGCCCCCCGGGTCGTTTCCAAAGGGAAAAAATTGCATTTGCAGTTCGATAGGCAGACTGGGGATTTGTTGTTAAATGAGAAACTGGACCGGGAGGAGCTGTGTGGCCCCACCGAGCCCTGTGTACTACCTTTCCAGGTGTTACTGGAAAATCCCTTGCAGTTTTTTCAGGCCGAGCTATGGATTAGGGACATAAATGATCATTCCCCAGTTTTCCTAGACAAAGAAATAATTTTGAAAATTTCAGAAAGTATCACTCCTGGAACTACTTTCCTAATAGAACGTGCCCAGGACTTAGATGTGGGAAGCAACAGTCTCCAAAGTTACACAATCAGCCCCAATTTCTACTTTCATCTTAAATTACAAGACAGTCCTGATGGCATAGTATCACCACAGCTGGTGCTGGACAAAACATTGGATCGAGAGGAACAGTCTGAGATCAGTTTAACTCTCACAGCGCTGGATGGCGGAACTCCACCCAGGTCTGGCACTGCTGTGATCCACATTGAAATCTTGGACATCAATGACAACGCCCCCGAGTTTGCAAAGATGCGCTATGAGGTGCAGGTCCCGGAGAACAGCCCTGTTGGATCCCAGGTTGCTACCGTCTCTGCTAGGGATTTAGATATTGGAGCCTATGGACAAATATCTTATGTATTTTTCCAAGCTTCTGAAGACATTCGCAAAACGTTTCGACTAAATGCAAAATCAGGAGAACTCTTCTTAATACAGAAACTGGATTTCGAATCTGTTCAGACTTATACAGTAAATATTCAGGCGACAGATGGTGGGGGCCTTTCTGGAAGTTGTGTGGTTTTTATCGAAGTGATGGACTTGAATGACAACCCTCCAGAACTGACCATATCTACACTTATCAATCAGATTCCAGAAAACTTGCAGGAGACCATAATTGCTGTGTTCAGTGTGTCAGATCCTGACTCGGGGGACAATGGAAGGATGGTTTGCTCCATCCAAGATGATCTTCCTTTTTTCCTGAAGCCCTCCGTTGAGAATTTTTACACTCTTGTGACAAACACAGCCCTGGACAGGGAGACTGCATCTGAGTATAATGTCACCATCACCGTCACAGACTTGGGGACACCCAAGCTAAAAACTGAGCACAGCATAACCGTGCTGGTCTCCGACGTCAATGACAACGCCCCTGCCTTCACCCAAACCTCCTACACCCTGTTCGTCCGCGAGAATAACAGCCCCGCCCTGCACATTGGCAGCGTCAGCGCCACAGACAGAGACTCAGGCACCAACGCCCAGGTCACCTACTCACTGCTGCCACACCAGGACCCACACCTGCCCCTCGCCTCCCTGGTCTCCATCAACACAGACAACGGGCACCTGTTCGCCCTCAGGTCGCTGGACTACGAGGCCCTGCAGGCGTTCGAGTTCCGCGTGGGCGCCACAGACCGAGGCTCCCCTGCGCTGAGCAGCGAGGCGCTGGTGCGCGTGGTGGTGGTGGACGACAACGACAACTCGCCCTTCGTGCTGTACCCGCTGCAGAACGGCTCTGGGCCCTGCACCGAGCTGGTGCCCAGGGCGGCAGAGGCCGGCTACCTGGTGACCAAGGTGGTGGCGGTGGACGGAGACTCGGGCCAGAACGCCTGGCTGTCGTTCCAGCTGCTCAAGGCCACGGAGCCCGGGCTGTTCAGCGTGTGGGCGCACAATGGCGAGGTGCGCACCGCCAGGCCGCTGAGCGAGCGCGACGCGGCCAAGCACAGGCTGGTGGTGCTGGTGAAGGACAATGGCGAGCCTCCGCTGTCTGCCACCGTCACGCTGCACGTGCTCCTGGTGGATGGCTTCTCCCAGCCCTACCTGCCGCTCCCGGAAGCGGCCCCGGACCAGGCCCAGGCCGACTCGCTCACCGTCTACTTGGTCATCGCCTTGGCCTCTGTGTCCTCGCTCTTCCTCTTCTCGGTGCTGCTGTTCGTGGCGGTGCGGCTGTGCAGGAGGAACAGGGCGGCCTCGGGGGCTCGCTGCTCGGTGCCTGAGGGCCACTTTCCTGGCCACCTGGTGGACGTCAGCGGCACGGGGACCCTGTCCCAGAGCTACCAGTATGAGGTGTGTCTAACTGGAGGCTCAGGGACCAGTGAGTTCAAGTTCCTGAAACCGATTATCCCCAATTTCCTTGCTCAGGGTCCAGAGAAGGTTAGTGACGGAAACCCTAGTGTCAGGAATAGCTTTGAATTCAATTAAGTATTAAGTGTTATTAAGGGCCTACTGAGTCTAGTCTCAGTTAATTTGTGAAAGTCTTTTTTTCCCCTGATTTGCCCATTGGAGATTTTTTTTTTTTTATTCCAAAGGAGCTATCCTATTCCAATTCTATGCATGTTACTGGTATTTCTAAATATATGGGGGTTTTTGTGGTATAATTAATGTAAATTTTCTTTGTATTCTAATTATTGATAAGTCTCATTATAACTTAATTTCAGTTAGAGTTTGAAAGTAAAATTAAATATTTTATTTTCAGAAATCTTTATTTTTATGTTAGAGCATCTTTTTCCAATTTCATGGTTCACATTTTCTAGGTAATTTTGAAGTACTGCATTTTGAAATATTTGTTATCATTACATGGGTTATATTTTTCCATTCCAGAATATTCGTGTTTCTTATTGTGTTAGGCTAGTGTAACTTCTAGCCTGTGAACTCAACGCTGGCTAAATCTTTAACATAGGTTTATTTATGAATAACATAGCAAGCACGTTTCTTATAGTTTTCTAAATATAGAAAATATATTTCTTTAAAGTGTCAATATATGAAAATTATGGCTCTTTAGAGATTGTGAGAACCTGTACTGTTGGATTCTACAAGACATTCACATTATAAGTGCTCAGTAAATTTTTGCCAAAAATCAGTCACTAGTGTTCTAAAATGTAGTTAAATAAATAGTAATGTCTAGTGATTTTCAAAAGCATGCTGATTCATCATGCTTTCTATTTCAATAGTTTTTTAAGAAGCCCTGGGCTTATTCCAGTCCTTTAAAAAATCTGCTTTAATTATGAATAACCTTCTACGAACTCTGAGAACTGTATTAAAATCCAAAAATATGAGGGAATAGATGTCTTTGTCCTCGACCAACTTTTAGAAACTTCAAAAGTGTTACAGTCTTTAAATGTTTCTAGAGCATTTAGAATTCAATTAGAAACAAGCAGGGGGTAGGGAGTAGCTAGCTCTACTCATGCTATTTTTTTGCACTGACTACTTCTATTTTCCCCTCTTCAGTTCCCTAGACCTTTCAATACATTTTTAAAGGTGCTTGAGCTATATTTCTCAATAGTTCCCTCATTTATTGCATGATTTGCATTGTCATTGAAATATTGTAGGTTCTTAATAAAATTTTTGGATGACTGATTGAAAGAAAGAATAGTCTTTATTTCACCTATGATATGTTAACATTTAAATACACTAAAATACTTAAAGGACAAAATTTTGATGCAATTAAATACTCCGGTGCACAATGAATTATAATTTTTGTTATTAATTGAATTTGTCACCATTATTCAAATAGTCTCTGGTGTCTCTTTCAACATATTTTTCCTTTTTCTCTTACTCCTGAATTTGAGTCTCCACTCCTATCCACTGGCTTAAGGAATACAGATAGGGAAATTGTGGGTTTCAGTTTTATAATTTAAATTTTCTTCTATAGTTTCCTAAATGATTCATCCAACTTTCTTCATTGCTTCAAGTTTATTTTCTGATCCACACATTAAAACAAATTTTAATTCTTAATGTTATTGAGCCTATCTTTATATTTTTATATCATTTTATGTATATTTGAATAAGCTATACTATTAAAATTATAATATGAATTTTAAAGGTCTCATTTTTGAGATTAGCAGGGGTGTAGAGCACTATCTTGGTATCAAAAGTCTCTGGTCAACCAACTTATTACCTGTAGAATTTTGGGTAAGTCACATAATTTCTGTCCCTCCACTCCAAATGATAGCTATTTCACTAGCTTGCAGTTATAATCAAATAAGATTATGTAAAGATGTAGAAGTAGAATGCTGTTATTTTTAGTATCACCAATATTAAGAGTAAATAGATGAGCCAGCATGTAACATTCCTGATAACTGTGTAGAAGTACAAAAGAGGCTAGACTGAGCACTTGATATTTGCATTGTTTCCTTTCTCTGCCTACAAGCTTCCAATGGCTTCCTTTTGTTCTTAGAATAAAATCCAGGCACCCATTATTTGACCTGGGTTTACCTTTCTAGCCTTCCCTTTCCACTTAAGTTTGAGACACTAAGTTTTTTGGTACACTGTCCTTCTTCATTATCTCAAATAGATGCTTTACTGTCCCAGCGCCTTCACATATTCTACAGTGTTAGCCTGGCACACTTCTCACATTTCATGTTCCAGATTAAATGGTGAATCTTTGGGGAAACTTTCTTAGCCCCTCCCTATTAAGTTAGGTCCCGTATTGGATACTTTTAGGGCACTCAGTATGTTTCCTATAGAGCCTTTTCACACTGTTTGAACATGTGTTTAAAGACTGTTCACCTCATTAGGTGGAAAACAGTATAAGATATATAGACATTGTCTTGTTACCACTGTATGCCTAACTTCTACAAACTCAATAATTGTGGAAATAAGTTAATACGAATAAAACAAATAATTGTAAACTTACTGTGAAATAATAAGAAGAAATGTACTCTAAAGTGTTCCTTGAGTGTGAAAATATGGAAGAAATTAGGCATTTGTAGCTCTCCGGATCTACTCTCTGATATGAGCCATTTTTTTTTTATCACCTTGCACGAGATTGTCTTTTCATAGTATTTTTCTGGCTATAAATGCAACTCACGTACATTTTAAAAAATTTAGAAAATGAAGAAAAACACAAATAGAACAGTAAAGCATGTTATCATTTAGAGCAAAATCCTTTAAAATTTGTGTGTAATAATTATAGAAGGGGAGGAGTAGCCTAGTATGTGTACATTTCCCCCAAATCATGTAAATGAGGACTCTACCAGGAACAATCACTTCTTTTAGATAAAAGCGAGTTTCATTTCCCTGGGTTGCATTTATTTAACTCATATGACAGGAGAAACTCCTTCAGTAGCATCAACTGGGTTTAATAAGGGGAATAAGCAATAAAACAAAAAACAAAAATAAAAACACACCTTCTCGAAGATTTTGAAACTGTGAGTGAACGCATGGTGGCGCTATTGACTAAGAAGGCGAATTAAACCACAGGCGTGCGTACTCCGTGGCGCACGGATCCATTGTGGTAAACCAGGGGTTGGGAGCTCCGGCAGCTTTTTAAGCAAGCAAATCTGAGCCTCTGGGAAGGATTGTTCGCTAGGCCTTCTACAAAAGTTGTGTTTCCCAGCACTGTCTGAGGTTCGACTGGGCGACATTCCCTGAAAGAACACGGCAGAAAGTGCAATGGAAGCCGGAGGGGACCGCTTTCTCAGACAAAGGCAAGTCCTGCTTCTCTTTATTTTTCTGGGTAGGTCTCTGGCTGTGTCCGAATCGAGACGCTATTCTGTGGCTGAGGAAAAAGAGAGGGGCTTTTTAATTGCCAACCTGGCAAAGGACCTGGGGCTGAGGGTAGAGGAACTGGCCTCGAGGGGGACCCAAGTTGTGTCCAAAGGAAACAAACAGCATTTTCAGCTCAATCATCAGACAGGTGATTTGCTCCTGAATGAGAAATTGGACCGCGAGGAGCTATGCGGCCCCACAGAACCATGTATACTGCATTTTCAGATATTACTGCAAAACCCTTTGCAGTTTGTTACAAAAGAGTTGCAGATCATAGATGTAAATGACCATTCTCCAGTATTCTTTGAAAATGAAATGCAGCTGAAAATCCTAGAAAGCACTCCTCCAGGAACAGTAATTCCTTTGGGAAATGCTGAGGACTTGGATGTGGGAAGAAACAGTCTCCAGAACTACACTATTGCTCCTAATTCCCATTTCCACGTACTCACACGCAGTCGTAGGGACTGAAAGAAGTACCCAGAACTAGTGCTGGACAAAGCGCTGGATCGAGAGGAGCAGCCGGAGCTCAGCTTAACACTCGTGGCGCTGGATGGCGGCTCTCCACCACGGTCCGCGACAGTCCAGATCCACATCCTGGTCTTAGATATAAACGACAACGCCCCAGAATTTGCACAGTCGCTCTACGAGGTTCAAATTCTAGAGAACAGCCCACTTAACTCTGTCATTGTCACTGTCTCAGCTTCTGATTTAGATACAGGAAATTTTGGGACAATATCATATGCATTTTTTCATGCTTCTGAAGAAATTCGCAAAACTTTTCAACTAAATCCAATTACTGGAGATATACAACTAGTCAAATATTTGAATTTTGAAGCGATTAGTACCTACGAAGTCGACATAGAGGCCAAGGATGGTGGAGGCCTTTCGGGAAAATCTACAGTCCTAGTTCAGGTGGCTGATGTAAACGACAACCCACCAGAACTGAGTTTGTCATCAGTTAACAGCCCTATACCCGAGAACTCAGAAGAGACTGTAGTGGCTGTTTTCAGTGTTTCGGACCTAGACTCTGGAGACAATGGAAGAGTGATGTGTTCCATCGAGAACAATCTTCCTTTCCTCCTGAAACCATCTGTAGAGAATTTTTACACCCTGGTGTCAGAAGGAGCGCTGGACAGAGAAAGTCAAGCCGAGTATAACATCACCATCACCGTCACAGACTTGAGGACACCGAGGCTGAAGACAGAGCACAGCATGACCATACTGGTCTCTGACGTCAATGACAACGCCCCTGCCTTCACTCAAACCTCTTACACACTGTTCGTGCGCGAGAACAACAGCCCCGCCCTGCACATAGGCAGCATCAGCGCCACAGACAGAGACTCAGGCACCAACGCCCAGGTCACCTACTCACTGCTGCCGCCCCAGGACCCGCACCTGCCCCTCGCCTCCCTGGTCTCCATCAACGCGGACAACGGGCACCTGTTCGCCCTCAGGTCGCTGGACTACGAGGCCCTGCAGGCGTTTGAGTTCCGCGTGGGCGCCACAGACCGAGGCTCCCCTGCGCTGAGCAGCGAGGCGCTGGTGCGCGTGGTGGTGGTGGACGACAACGACAACTCGCCCTTCGTGCTGTACCCACTGCAGAACGGCTCTGCGCCCTGCACCGAGCTGGTGCCCAGGGCGGCAGAGGCCGGCTACCTGGTGACCAAGGTGGTGGCGGTGGACGGCGACTCGGGCCAGAACGCCTGGCTGTCGTTCCAGCTGCTCAAGGCCACGGAGCCCGGGCTGTTCAGCGTGTGGGCGCACAATGGCGAGGTGCGCACCGCCAGGCCGCTGAGCGAGCGCGACGCGGCCAAGCACAGGCTGGTGGTGCTGGTGAAGGACAATGGCGAGCCTCCGCTGTCTGCCACCGTCACGCTGCACGTGCTCCTGGTGGATGGCTTCTCCCAGCCCTACCTGCCGCTCCCAGAAGCGGCCCCGGACCAGGCCCAGGCCGACTCGCTCACCGTCTACTTGGTCATCGCCTTGGCCTCTGTGTCCTCGCTCTTCCTCTTCTCGGTGCTGCTGTTCGTGGCGGTGCGGCTGTGCAGGAGGGACAGGGCGGCCTCGGGGGGTCGCCGCTCGGTGCCTGAGGGCCACTTTCCTGGCCATCTGGTGGACGTCAGCGGCACGGGGACCCTGTCCCAGAGCTACCAGTATGAGGTGTGTCTAACTGGAGGCTCAGGGACCAGGGAGTTTAAGTTCCTGAGGCCAATTATCCCCAATTTCCTTGCTCAGGGTGCGGAGAGGGTTAATGAGGCAAACTCTAGTGTCAGGAGTAGCTTTTAATTCAGTTAAGTGTTAATAAGGGCCTACTGAGTCTAGCTCAGTTAATTTGTGGAAAGTCCTTTTTTACTGCTTTGTCTGGAGGTGTCTCTTTTGGTCTAGTTCAAGGCATGTAGCAGTACTGGAGCTAAATTCCAATTCCCGGAATAGCTTAGGTTTCATTAACAGAAGAATCAAAAAGTAGTTTTTTGGCCATGAATGTTTTCTTCTTTAATCAAGAAACTTTAGTTGATAGAACATTTTGTTTATATATTGATTCTCCTTTCTATGTAGTTAGTTTGCTAATTCATGCATATTTTTCTTTTTTCTTCTGCTTCCTGGTTTACCAACTCAGTCTTAATGGCTCATTTTCTTTTTCTAATAAGGAAGCAAAAATAAATTCATTACCTTTTAATGGTGGTTTCAAATAGTTTTTATTTTAAGTAACTCATTTCAAATTCTATATTTTGCAGCAATGTAGAGTTCCAAACCACCAATTTTATAATTTACCTTGTTGAATATATTCATATAATGTGCTTTACAATATTCCTAAAGCAGTTTTTTCTATAACTAATGAAGTTTGAGGATAGATAAGAAAGTATTTTCTTTAAGATATAGTAATGTACCATCTTTTTAGGAGTATAGTACTCAAATGAAAGTAATACATTTAGTTCAGTTTCTATGTTGACACTTGCAATTAATGTTTCAATATTGTATATGCTTGTATTGGCCAAAAATAGACAAAAAATATAGAGTAATACTGCAAAATACTCTTAGGTTTGCCTAAAGTGCTTTCTTGATGACTGAGGGAAAAAATTTAACCTACACCATCTTAAACAACTGATTATTCATTTCAGCTTGACACAAAAACTTTGTTTAGTAAGGCATCTGACGGGATGAAAATTTGTTTTGTACATTCTGAGATTTAAATGTTGTAAACTGGAGGACCATTTCTTTTTAATTTCAAGAAAGCACATGGAAATATGTCCTCTAAATGCTGTATGATAAAAGTAGTGTCCCACCCAGTCCCACTTTATTATTAATACCTACTTGCCTTTTGTATGGTGATACAGGAGGGAAGTATATATTTTTTTCCTGTTCACTCCTTCAGATTTCAACCTGACATGATTTAGGATTATATATGGTCTTATTGGGATAAAAATTGTCCATCCATATCAGCATTACACCTCCTATAATGTAATTAAAAGAAAATGTACAAGAATGAAACGGTCTAAAAGGAAAGAGCAATATCATTGTGAAAATCTAAATTAACTACAACTAAGAACAAAATCTGGAAGCAACAAAAACGTCAAATTTTATGACCATTATGAGTGAATAGAAAAACTTATTTTAAGTAACAAAATATTTAGTTCCTAATTAGAGAAATTTATTAGAAAAAAATTAATTTTCTTCTCACAGGTATTTTCTCATCCAGAGAGATAGAACTTTCCAGGAATTGTATATTAATAACTAGGAAAAAAGAGAACTGAAGTTCTCAAAGATTTTGAAAATTCCCAAAAGAGAAAGCGAATTTAAGATCAATATGCCTTTAGTCATATCTTAAAGTATAATTATTATATAACCACATTAAAATGGCATCATTTTATGTAACCAAACATCAAATGCGTGAATCATTAATAATCAGAGGAAAATATTATTATCTTTCACTTTAAGTACCTTATAGAGATGTTTGAATCTGGCTCTTTTAGTCAGATTTTTTTCTTCTTTTCATACTTAGCTGAGTTTCCATGAAGATCAGGCAAAAGGCAAAGAATTCTGATGAAGACCTGTCTTTATTTGGCTGCCTTAGTTCCAGGTAGTGTCAGAGCCAGGGAAGTGTTCCAGTGTGGAATGTATAGAGAGCAGTTTTCAGGCCTAGGAGGACATTCAAACTTGTCTTACCAAAAAATACTAACATAGTCATTTTGACTGAATAAAAAAGACACCAGAGAGTTAATCTACATGAAAAAATGAAAGCATCATAAAGGTAACTACATAGACAGATATACAAAAAGACAGTATAAATGTATTTTTGTTTATAACTTTTTGATTTAAAAGATGACTGCATAAAACAATAATTATAAATATATGTACATAGGCATATAATTTGTAATGATGTAATTTGCATGACAATACAGTTCAAAGGAGGGAGGAAGGAACAAAGCTATATAGTTTCAAATTAAGTTGATATTAATCTTAACTAGACTGTTAAATTTAAGATATTAATTTTAATAACCAGGGAAACCATCAAGAAAATAACTAAGTTGGGCATAGTGGCTCATGCTCGTAATCCCAGCACTTTGAGAGGCCAAGCTGGGAGTATTGCTTGAGCCTAGGTGTTCAAGACCAGCCTGAGAAACATAGTGAGACTCTGTCTCTACAAAACAAATTTTAAAACTTAGCCAGGCATAGTGGTGCATGCCTGTAGTCCCAGCTACTCAGGAGGCTGAGGTGGGAGGATTGCTTGAGCCCAGGAGTTTGAGGTTGCAGTGAGCTATGATTGTGCCACTGCAATCCAGCCTGGGCAAAACAGCAAGACCATGTCAAAAAACCAAAAAGACAGAAAGAAAGAATGAACTAAAAAAGTTAAAAGAAATAGTAAGGCAATTAAAATGGTACCCAAGAAAATATTTCTTTAACATGAAAGAAGACAATAGTGGAGGAATAAAATAAAAAGACATAAAACATGTGGAAAACAAAGCAAAAATGGCAGATATAAATCTACCTTATCAGTAATTATATTAGATGTGAATACCACTCCAATTAAAAAATAGAAATTGACAGAATGGATTTTTACAAATGATCCAACTACAAGAGACACCTTTTAGATTCAAAGATGCAAAGAAGTTGAAACTAAAAGGATGGAAAAAAGTGTACCATGTAGACAGTAACCAAAAGAGAGCTGAAATGACTACATTAATATCAGGCAAAATACACAATAAAACAAACAAAAAGTTACTAAAAATAAAAAGTGAAGGAGAGGAATTTTACAATGATAAAAGGGCCAATCCATTTGGAAGATAGAACAATTTTAAACATACAATGCACCTAACAATACAGCCTCAAAAATAAATGAAATAAAAACTTACAAAAATGAAAAAATAAATTCAACAATAATAACTGAAGACTTTAATGTCAGTACTTTCAGTAATAGAACAACAAAATAGAATATCAACAAGAAAAAGGAAGACTTGAATAACATCATAAACTAACTGTACCTAAGAGAGAGCATTCCACTCAACAACAGCAGGATACACATTCTTCTCAAGTCCATATGGATCATTCTCCAGGCAAGACTATATGTTTGGCCATAAAGCAAGTCTCAATAAATTTAAAAGGGTTAAAATCATGCAAAGTATATTTTCCAACTAAAATGGAATGAAATTAGAAAGCAGTAGCAGGAGAACTCATCTATTAATTTTAGTAGTTTTTTGTGGATTCCTCAGTATTTTCTATATGCAAAATGATGTCACCTGCAAATATAGTTTGTTTCTTCATATTCCAATCTCTTAATTTTTTCACCTGATTAATGATCAAACATTGGGTATTAGTTTTCTTTCCAGTTTCTCAGTTGTATAAGCGTCTCTCTCTGCTAGTAACCATCTGTAAAGGGAGAGCATTTTAAAGGTTCTAATAAAAACTAAAAAGTTGGGCTGGGTGTGGTGGCGCTTGCCTGTAGTCTCAGTTACTTGGCAGGCAGAGGCAGGAAGATTGCTTGAGGAGTATGAGGTTGCAGAGGTGTCATCATAGCTCATTGAACCCTGGCCTGGGCAAAAGAGTGAGACCCTGCCTCAAACAAACAAATAAATAAATGAGCAAACGGATGAACAAAAACTTGAATACAAATATATTTAATCTATTATATCGATGTACCCAAGGCAAGGCTAAAGCTTGGCTCCAAATTATGTAAATAATTGTTCAGCTCTCCAGTTCTAAACAGGCATATAAGAGAATGGCTTCTGGGGTCACACTGTAAATAGTTCAAATTCTGGCTCTGCCTTTCACATGGTGTGGGACTTTGGACAGATTATTTAAACTCTCGATGTCTCAATTTCTTCATCCATAAAATGCAGCTAATAAGAGTGTCCACTGCATAGAGTTGTTTGGGGGATGAAATGAGTTAATATATGTAAAATTCTTAGAATAATATCTGGCATATATTGTCATATATATGTTAATATTATTTAGATTGCATTTGCTTTTGAACTGCAAAAGGAACTCAAAAGAGCTGATTCTCAATACTTTTTCTATTTCAACATGTAAGAATAAGTTAAAAAGTATAGTCTGAATTTTGTCCTGAACTCTTTAACTTGAATCTAACTAGAACATGGTTACTATATTACAAACAATTTTCTCTTTGTCTTGCCCAGATTTGTTTTCCATTTTTGTCTAAAATAATATTCATTCTTTTTATTCTTTTCAGTATACATTTTTTATTATTTTTCCAATTCGTTCAATGTTGATGCATATTGTACCTCCTCTGATTTACTTTAAATGTGAAAGAAAATTCTAAGATATTAATATTATTGTTACTGCCATTGATATAGCTCTTACAGGAATTAATGGAAATAGAATCAAAGTAAATTTAATTAAATAGTGCTTACCATATATTATATTCTCATTTCTCAGAATTCTGAATTCAGTTTTAGACATGTTCATGACTGAATGTGTGATCTGACAATAATCTGCCTACATAGATAAAAACATCATTTGAGTGAATTAATTTATTGATTCAACTGGTATTTATGGAATGACTGCTATAATCCATTCTTCTTTCAAAAATAAATTTTATTAATACTTTCTATCACTATCAGAATCTTATTGTCATCCTTTTAAAATAATTCATTAAACATGAATTGTAAATTATAAATAATTAAATGAATTAGATAATTAAGTGAAATAACAAGATATTTAAGGGAAGGAAATCTTATGTGTGGCAAGATAAGTGGTACTCCATTCAATATATTAATTGTAACCAGTAAACTGGTTAACTCTGTCCCAGTGATGCCAGTCCTTTCTTACTGTGTCATCCTGATACAGTACACTACACACTGTGCTACACAACTACACACTGTGCTGGAAACCATTTTATACAAGTCTCTCCCTTTCACTATATACAAGCAGACACGGCCTAAGGAACCCTTTGCTGATAGATTAAAATGTTTTAAATCAGTGATTCTTGTGTTCTCCAAAATCAGCTGGTCAAATAATATGATACCTGAGATACAAAGGGTGAGTGTGATAACAGGCAAACTCATTATAAAATACACATTACATCTATCTATTAAATAAATACAGTTTAAAGCCTTTATCTTGACAAAATTCTAAGATTTTTACTCACTTGATTTTGTCTTGACATTATCCTGATAGTAGCCAAGTAGAACAATCAAGTCCTATCATCCTCTGAGCTTCAGTTTCGTTATCTGTAAAAACCCCCTTTCACTTGATCTTTAGTTCTGCAAATCTCTGATTCCGATACTATTTGTCTTATTTCTAGATTTAGTGTGAGTTCACACTGTAAATGACTTAGTACAAAGCAAGGCACCTTTTTATTTAACTATATTACTATTTGCACACCAGTGTAGGAAAATAGAACCAACTTATCATTTGAAAAATAGTCCCCCTTTAAACCATGTGGTACAGAACGTCTTAAACTTTTGCATCATCATAAAGTTCTCACATTGTAGGAAATAAACAGATATGACTATTACGAATTGAATTGAAATTTTATAAGAACTGATCTGCCCTGGTTAGATTATGCAAAGGGGAAAAGGAGTTCTCCCTACGGATGAGAGTGTGGGGAGACAGAGATACCTTCTTGCTTTGTGCTCAGGATTATCCTGGTTTATGCACTGTAGTGGAATAACCTTGTAAATTATACAATCTAATATAATAACACAATTTGTAAAAATTCTATACACCTAAAAATGGCTTTCATTTGGAAATTTACAAAATGCGCTTTGACTAGAAAACATTAATTTCTCAATCTAGACACAGGGTGGCGCTGCAAGCTAAGATTGTGAATAAAGAACCCTATTAAGCTCGCGTATTCTTTTGTGTTGCGAGACGCAATCAAAAACACACGAAAGAAGATTTGCAAGCAGTACAGGGTTACCAAGGGGTTTGGGCAGCGATGTGCTAACCGAATTTAAGGTTAAAAGCAACTTTGTGCCGATTCTTCCAAGCAAGAAATTGGAATTGAATGTCTCAAGTCTTTCTGTGATCACTGAAGGGATTGGATGTAAAAACCCAGATTCCAACATGGAGAAGCTAGAGAGAATTCATCCAAACAGGCAAGTGTTGGCGTTTATTTTGATAGTGTTCTTTTCTCAAGTTCGCTCCGAGCCTATTCGTTATTCTGTGCCTGAGGAAACCGAGAGTGGCTCCTTTGTAGCCCACCTAACCAAGGATCTGGGCCTGCAAACTGGGGAACTGGCCGCCCGGTCGGCCCGGGTGGTGTCTGACGATGACAAGCAGCCTTTGCAGCTGGATCGTCAGACAGGAGATTTGCTTCTGAAGGAGAAACTAGACCGGGAGGAGCTATGTGGCCCTACAGAGCCGTGTGTACTGCATTTCCAAGTGCTCCTGGAAATGCCAGTGCAGTTTTTTCAAGGAGAATTATCAATCCAGGACATAAATGACCACTCTCCAGTATTCCCTGATGAGGAAGTGCTCTTGAAAATACCAGAAAACAGCCAGCCAGGGACTCTGTTTCCATTGGTATTAGCTCAGGATTTGGATGTGGGTAGCAATGGTCTTCAAAAATACACAATCAGCCCCAATTCTCATTTTCACATCCTCACTCGAAATCATAGTGAGGGCAAGAAATACCCAGATTTGGTGCAGGACAAAGCTCTGGACCGAGAGGAGCAGCCTGAGTTCAGCTTAACCCTCATGGCGCTGGATGGCGGGTCACCACCTAGGTCTGGGACAGTCATGGTTCAAATCTTGATCATGGATGTCAATGACAATGCTCCTGAGTTTGTGCACACCCCATATGAGGTGCAGGTCCTGGAAAACAGCCCCATAGATTCCCCAGTTCTTAGGGTCACAGCTAGGGATGTGGATGCTGGAAACTTCGGGAGTGTTTCCTATGGCTTGTTCCAAGCATCAGATGAAATTAAACAAACTTTCTCAATAAATGCAGTCACAGGAGAAATCCGACTAAAAAAGAAATTGGATTTCGAAAAAATTAAATCTTACCATGTGGAAATTGAGGCCACAGATGGAGGAGGCCTATCTGGGAAAGGCACAGTAGTCATAGAGGTGGTGGATGTGAATGATAATGCCCCTGAACTTAGCATATCTTCCCTCACCAGCTCCATCCCAGAAAATGCTCCTGAGACTGTAGTCTCTATCTTCCGAATTCGAGATAAAGATTCTGGAGACAACGGAAAGATGATTTGCTCTATTCCAGATAATTTGCCATTCATTCTAAAGCCAATTTTCAAGAATTTTTATACTCTGGTAACAGAGAGACCGTTGGATAGAGAGAGCCGAGCTGAGTACAACATCACCATCACCGTCACTGACTTGGGGTCACCCAGGCTGAAAACAGAGCACAGCATAACCGTGCTGGTCTCCGACGTCAATGACAACGCCCCGGCCTTCACTCAAACCTCTTACACACTACTTGTCCCTGAGAACAGCAGCCCCGCCCTGCACATAGGCAGCGTCAGCGCCACAGACAGAGACTCAGGCACCAACGCCCAGGTCACCTACTCACTGCTGCCACACCAGGACCCACACCTGCCCCTCGCCTCCCTGGTCTCCATCAACACAGACAACGGGCACCTGTTCGCCCTCAGGTCGCTGGACTACGAGGCCCTGCAGGCGTTCGAGTTCCGCGTGGGCGCCACAGACCGAGGCTCCCCTGCGCTGAGCAGCGAGGCGCTGGTGCGCGTGGTGGTGGTGGACGACAACGACAACTCGCCCTTCGTGCTGTACCCGCTGCAGAACGGCTCTGGGCCCTGCACCGAGCTGGTGCCCAGGGCGGCAGAGGCCGGCTACCTGGTGACCAAGGTGGTGGCGGTGGACGGCGACTCGGGCCAGAACGCCTGGCTGTCGTTCCAGCTGCTCAAGGCCACGGAGCCCGGGCTGTTCAGCGTGTGGGCGCACAATGGCGAGGTGCGCACCGCCAGGCCGCTGAGCGAGCGCGACGCGGCCAAGCACAGGCTGGTGGTGCTGGTGAAGGACAATGGCGAGCCTCCGCTGTCTGCCACCGTCACGCTGCACGTGCTCCTGGTGGATGGCTTCTCCCAGCCCTACCTGCCGCTCCCGGAAGCGGCCCCGGACCAGGCCCAGGCCGACTCGCTCACCGTCTACTTGGTCATCGCCTTGGCCTCTGTGTCCTCGCTCTTCCTCTTCTCGGTGCTGCTGTTCGTGGCGGTGCGGCTGTGCAGGAGAGACAGGGCGGCCTCGGGGGGTCGCTGCTCAGTGCCTGAGGGCCACTTTCCTGGCCATCTGGTGGATGTCAGCGGCACGGGGACCCTATCCCAGAGCTACCAGTATGAGGTGTGTCTGACGGGAGACTCTGGGACTGGTGAGTTTAAATTCCTGAAGCCAATATTCCCTAACCTCTTGGTTCAGGACACTGGGGAAGATGTTAAGGAAAACTCCAAGCACAGGAATAGTTTTGTATTCAGTTAAGTGTTGTATGTAGTCCAGTGAACCTCTCATTAATTTTGTGAAACTTCCCATTGCAATGCCTTACTTTTAAGAACTTGTATTGTTATCTAAATATTCATACAACTATTCCAAACTTAGTCATGTCCCCAATAGCACTGAATTTGTTCTCTTTTATTGGTATTAATTGCACTTAGCATTTTAAATCATACTAGATGTTGAATGCTATTTTTCTATTTGATCTTCTCTTGGTGATTAATGTTTCCATATCTATAAATTACTCAATTAGTATAAAGAAGAAATTTTATTTTAGTGAATTTCTTAAGTTACGTCTTCTTAATGAAATGCTTTAAAGCATTTATGAAAGCTTGAATCCCTATGTATTTGTGGTGCCTGTCTTTATCACATAATTTAATCTTCACAAGGCCAAACTGTCTGAAATTCCTTACAGTTACTTTGGCCTTTCTGGTTGACTATAACCAGGTTAAGCTCCTTTAATAGCCATGAGCATAAAACTTAGCATGCTTGTTTTTCCCAAATTATATATAAACATACACTTCATTAAAATACTAATACACTAAAATTCCAACCCTTTTCCTGTTGTGAGAACCATATATGCTAGAGATTATTTTATTTGCTTGCTATTTACCTAGTACATCGTGTTTCATAAATACTGATATTTAAAAATTTTTAAACATTCTCATTTATAAATAATAATTAAAGAGAAAAATCTCATATAACTTGCCATACCTTTTGCTAAACTGTTAGATCACTGCTTGATATTATCATTTTAAAAAACTTAGAACTGGAATAAGCCTCTGAAAAATTCAGGACGCTCAAGAGCATCATAGGTCTTCTTGTCCTTTCTTTTGCTTTACTAATAGAAATCCAAGTGTGGTTTAATATGTGTATTTCCTTTGGTTTTCCTGCAGCTTCTCCTCATCTTTCCAAAGAGTCAGGAAATTTCTTCTGAATCTTGGCTATTCTGTTTAAGTCCGATTATCAGTTGATCTCAATTTTTTTTTTTACCTTACATTACTTTGCAGATGTGGACAGTCTATACAAAAAGAAATAATGATTTCTTTTTGATGTTTAATTATCTTCTGTTTTGTTCTTTAATGTAACCTTCAGTTATTTTAAGTTAATTTAATTTTTAAATTATGCCAAAGTTGGATTTGTATAAAATGAGTATTATTTTGTCCCTGAATAGACTGGAACAGTAATGAATTTATCTCAATTATAATTGTTTTATGATGTGTTCAATAAGCCAAGTAAACTAGACAAAGTTATATGGATGTAACTATAAGACAATTCAATTTACCTTTTAGCAGAATTTGAGCAATTGAAGAGCTTGTTTTATAATCTAACATGAACTTTTAAATTTCAACTTTCATTTTACTGGAGTTTAAGTACTTTCACTTTTCCCTGAATTACTCTTTTTTTCTAAGGATATAATGAAATAAAAAAAAGAAAATTACTGACTGTTTAAGTTACTCTTGACACTTAGTTTTTAGCCTTCATTCAATATAAAAATTGAAGTGAGGAAGAGATAAAAGTAAGAACAGAATTAAACACAAATATATAAGACATAAATATGGTACTCAACTTTCATGATTTCTCTATTTATTATTAGCTATTTAAATGAAATAGCTTTTATGTATGATGACAAGTAAAAAAATCTTATTAAAGTTTTTGGCTATATATTTCAATATCATAAAAATCCAAATTTTCTTTTATTGTTTATGCAAGGAAAGTCTAATTTGTATAATTACCCAAATGAGACTGGCCAAATAAATACCCAGACTCCACATCATCCTTGTATGTATTCATAAAGCATGGGTCATTCCTTACCAGCTTGGGCTACCATCAGACTCGTGTAGAATAGATCAACATTTTAAAATTCAATTATTGGAATTTAGTAGTAAACATGATCTAAATAACTTTCACAGCATCCATACCTTGTGAAAATAGGCCAGTGCTGCTGTTATAGAACAAAAATAGAGGCCAAATATCTTGGTAATAACACCCATTTCAACAGGTATTTTCTCAAATTCATCTGTTGTATGTGCATCTTTTACAATTCCTTTGCTATTGTTTTTAGGCACAGCATATAGTGAGTTTTAATACATGCTGTTTTGGGTGAAGAAATTCTACTGAAGACAATGTAGCCCATATTATTTTAAAACCCCTCTTCCTTTACTATCAAAAGCTGCAAAATATATTTTCAATAGTGTTAGTTTAAAAGTTATGCTTATATTTGGAGGTATTATGCTCCCAGGTTAGACGGATTACCTAGCAGCTGAAAACAACCATAAAAATGGATTAAAATTTAAAAACTATCTGCTTGAAGTAATGAAAAGCAGATGATATGATAATAACTGAATAGGTTAAGATTCCTGAGAAGGCATATTCCTGAGAGGAAAATTCTGAGGAGGATGAGAACTGACTCCTATAGTCAGTTTTACCCAAAGAAAATTTGCTAAGTCTGAGAACAAACAAGGGGCTGTGGAGAATATATCAAAGTTCTCAACTGAAGTTCTGAAGGGCCAGTGCTTATTAGGACTGCAAAGAGCCTTGACTAGGCACAGTGCCTGTTTGGATTAAGGTGATTTGATTAGGCAGGACTCTATCAAGCTAACAGAGGAAAAGGTGAACACTTTCAGGAGGAAGATAATATCTTGATTCTGGACAGCTTTTTGCATATTCAGCATTCAATAAAATTCAGTAAAAAACCAAAATCAGTAGCCACATACACACACCAAAAACTGGATGACATGAAGAAAGCCAAGAGAAAAAACAGACAACATAGATGACCCACAGATGATCCAGATATTAGAATTAACTGACAATGATGTTAAAATAAGTATGACTAATACGTAAAAATAAAGAACAATGGAGAAAATAGAAAAAGATCATTTCACTAGAGAATTGAAATTTAAAAGTGGAAATTAATTCTGGAACTAAAAAGGTATAATATCTAAAATTAAAACCATTTTAATGGTTTAATGTCATAGACATAAAGGAATACAAGATTAGTGGATCCAAGACAGGGCAATATAAATATCCAAATAGAAGCACAGAGTAAAAAATGATGGAAAATACAGAAAATAACATTAATGACATGTGGGACATTAAAAAGCCCTCTAACATACATATTATTGTAATCCTAGAAGGAAAAGAGAGAATAAGAATGAGGAATAAACAATAATTGAAGAGATAATGACCACAAATATTCCAAAACTCGTGAAAATCCTTAACCTTTCAAGATACTCAGTGAAACCCAATCTGGATAAATAAAAAAACAAAGAACACCTAGGCATATCATAGGAAAGTTGCTCAAGACCAAAGTCAAAGAGAAAACCTTAAAAGCAACCACATTAAAAAAATGCGGCCGGGCGCGGTGGCTCACACCTGTAATCCTAGCACTCTGGGAGGCCGAGGCGGGTGGATCGCTCGAGGTCAGGAGTTCGAGACCAGCCTGAGCAAGAGTGAGATCCCGTCTCTACCAAAAATAGAAAGAAATGATTTGGACAGCTAAAAATCTATATAGAAAAAATTAGCCGGGCATGGTGGCACATGCCTGTAGTCCCAGCTACTCAGGAGGCTGAGGCAGTAGGATCGCTTAAGCCCATGAGTTTGAGGTTGCTGTGAGCTAGGCTGATGCCATGGCACTCACTCTAGCCCGGGCAACAAAGCGAGACTCTGTCTCAAAAAAAAAAAAAAAAAAAAAAAGACACATTACTTTTAAAGGAGCATCAGTAAAATGAAGAGTTGACTTTTCACCAGAAGTCATGAAACCAAAAGACAAAGGAATATGTCTCTAAAGTTCTAAAAGAAAATTATTACTACCCTACAATTCTATTACCAGCAAATATATACTCTAATAATGAATGAGGTTTTCAGACAGAAGCTGAGAGAATTAACCACAGTTACTTGTGCACTAAAAGAAATACTTTTAGTGAAATTCATTAGGCAAAGAGAAAACAGTCCAAAAGAAATCACAGAATTGCAGAAAGAAAAGAACAGCAACAAGAAGGGTAAATATACATGAATGTCGGTTGAATATTGATTATACAAAGCAACAATCATAGTTTCTTAAAGGATTTAAATTAGATGCAAAATTTAAGTTTATAACAACATTAGTGTAAGAGACAGAGGTATGAATAGAGTTAAAGAATTCTAAGGTTCTAAGCATTATCATGGAAGTAGTAAAATTAATAATTTGTATTAGATTCTTGTAGATCAAAGATGTATGCTATAATTTCTTGGATAACCACCATAATAACTAAAAACCTAATTGAAAAATAAAAAACAAATATGTGAATAATCCAAAAGAAGAAGGAAACTTTAGGGACAAACAGAAAAATAATTAGTCAGTAAGTAAAATGGAAAGGCATCAGATATTACATTAGTTATAATTGTATTAAATAATCAGATTAAACGACCAAAATTGTCAGGCTATATTTAAGAAAAACTCAACTCTGTGCTATCAAATAAATGTGTGTATGTATGTGTGTGTGTGTGATAGCACAGAAAGATTTTTGAAAGTTTAAAAAATGGAATAAGGTAGATAGTAATACAAACACTAGCCAAAATAAACCTAGTGTGGCTATACTCATATTAAAACAAAAGAGACTTAAGGAAAGATACATTATGAGAGATAGAGATACTTCTTAATAGTAGGGAGGTAAATATACAAGAAATATGTTAGTTTTAAGACTAACTATATCCTCACAAGATAACTATAGGACACAAATAGGAAATAGACAAACCACAATCATACTGGAAGACTTAATACAACTCTCTCAATTCCTGATAGAATAAGAAGACAAAATACGCACACACACACACACACACTCACAGAATATTGATGATCTGAACAACATGAACATTATATTTGAATATTAAATAAATTGACATACATACCATACTGGAGCATATACATTCTTTTTACATGCATATGGAATATATTAAAAATGTTCATATTTAGGGTCATAAAACAAGCCTCAAATTTTAAAAAAGAATTGTAATTACTCAGAGTATGCTCTTTAACCACAGTGAAATTTTAGATTTTGTAGATATCCATTATTATTTATTTCTTGAATGAAATCAAATAAGAAAGCCACTAAAGAAAGTTTCTCCGTGTACTCAAAAAGTACTTTTAAGGAGAAGACTAAGATATCACTTTAGTTTGTTCTCAAAAGTATTCTTCTTACACTGAAAATTAACTCAGTAAACGTTTATTTAGAACTTCCAAAAGTTAAGAGCTGGAGATACAATTGGGAGTGCTTCTATGACTTGAAAGGATATGGGCACACATCAGGGTTGGAATGAAATGTCAAATACTATATGTAATAGTAAATAAGGACGCCTGGTGGTGCTGCAGGCTAAGAGTGTGAATAGTGGGCTCTGCCGGTAACCCAGACGCCATTAAGCTGGGAATCCGAACTCTGAATGCTTCCTTAAAAGAAGGAAGCATTTTAAGTAAGATCTAGGGGAGAGATCTTCAGAGAAGGCATCGTTCTAATGCAAATCAGTGAGAAAGATCGAATTTGAGGTTATTTAACCAAATCATCTGAGTGGATTTATACTGAATTGAAGAAACTGCACCTTCTGGACCGGGTCTGAACAATGGAGACTGCGCTAGCCAAAACGCCACAGAAAAGGCAAGTTATCTTTCTTGCTATACTCTTGCTTTTGTGGGAGGCTGGCTCTGAGGCAATTAGGTATTCCATAGCAGAAGAAACAGAAAGGGGCTTCTTTGTGGCCAATCTGGCAAAAGACCTGGGGCTTGGGGTGGGGGAATTGGCGACCCGGGGCGCGCAAATCCATTACAAAGGAAACAAACAGCTCTTGCATCTCGATATAAAGACTGGCAATTTACTTCTATATGAAAAACTAGACCGGGAGGTGCTGTGCGGGGCGACAGAACCCTGTATATTGCATTTCCAACTATTACTGGAAAACCCCGTGCAGTTTTTTCAAGTTGATTTGCAGCTCAGAGATATAAATGACCATTCCCCAGAGTTCCTAGAGAGGGAAATGCTCCTAAAAATCCCAGAGAATGTCCAGCCAGGGACTGTGTTTCCTTCGAAAATAGCTCAGGACTTAGACATAGGTAGCAACTCTGTTCAGAACTACACAATTAGCCCCAACTTCCACTTTCATGTTGTTACTCATAATCGTGGAGATGGCAGCAAATACCCAGAGCTGGTGTTGGACAAAGCACTGGACCGAGAGGAGCAGGCTGAGTTCAGTTTAACCCTCGCGGCGCTGGATGGTGGGGCTCCGCCCAGGTCCGGGACTATCACAGTACTCATTGTCGTCTTGGACAATAATGACAATGCCCCTGAGTTTTCGCAGTCGCTCTATGAGATACAGGTCCCTGAGAACAGTCCACTTAACTCCTTAGTTCTCACTGTCTCCGCCCGAGATCTAGATGCAGGAGCCTATGGGAATGTAGCCTATGCTCTAGTCCAAGGCAATGAAGTTACTCAACCATTCGTAATAGACGAAATAACAGGAGAAATTCGTCTGAAAAGGGCATTGGATTTCGAGACAACTCGATATTATAATGTGGAAATTGTAGCCACAGACGGCGGAGGACTTTCAGGAAAATGCACTGTAGCTATAGAGGTGGTGGATGTGAATGACAACGCCCCGGAACTAACCATGTCGACGCTCACCAGCTCCACTCCAGAAAACTCCCCGGAAACTGTAGTTGCGGTTTTCAGTGTTTCTGATCCAGATTCCGGGGACAATGGAAAAATGATTTGCTCCATCCACGATGATCTCCCTTTCCTCTTGAAACCCACATTCAAGAACTTTTACACTCTAGTGACACAGAGGCCATTGGACAGAGAGAGCCGAGCTGAGTACAACATCACCATCACGGTCACTGATCTGGGGACTCCCAGGTTGAAAACAGAGCACAGCATAACAGTGCTGGTCTCTGACGTCAATGACAACGCCCCTGCCTTCACTCAAACCTCCTACACCCTGTTCGTGCGCGAGAACAACAGCCCCGCCCTGCACATAGGCAGCGTCAGCGCCACAGACAGAGACTCAGGCACCAACGCCCAGGTCACCTACTCACTGCTGTCGCCCCAGGACCCACACCTGCCCCTCGCCTCCCTGGTCTCCATCAACGCGGACAACGGGCACCTGTTCGCCCTCAGGTCGCTGGACTACGAGGCCCTGCAGGCGTTCGAGTTCCGCGTGGGCGCCACAGACCGAGGCTCCCCTGCGCTGAGCAGCGAGGCGCTGGTGCGCGTGGTGGTGGTGGACGACAACGACAACTCGCCCTTCGTGCTGTACCCGCTGCAGAACGGCTCTGCGCCCTGCACCGAGCTGGTGCCCAGGGCGGCAGAGGCCGGCTACCTGGTGACCAAGGTGGTGGCGGTGGACGGAGACTCGGGCCAGAACGCCTGGCTGTCGTTCCAGCTGCTCAAGGCCACGGAGCCCGGGCTGTTCGGCGTGTGGGCGCACAATGGCGAGGTGCGCACCGCCAGGCCGCTGAGCGAGCGCGACGCGGCCAAGCACAGGCTGGTGGTGCTGGTGAAGGACAATGGCGAGCCTCCGCTGTCTGCCACCGTCACGCTGCACGTGCTCCTGGTGGATGGCTTCTCCCAGCCCTACCTGCCGCTCCCGGAAGCGGCCCCGGACCAGGCCCAGGCCGACTCGCTCACCGTCTACTTGGTCATCGCCTTGGCCTCTGTGTCCTCGCTCTTCCTCTTCTCGGTGCTGCTGTTCGTGGCGGTGCGGCTGTGCAGGAGGGACAGGGCGGCCTCGGGGGGTCGCCGCTCGGTGCCTGAGGGCCATTTTCCTGGCCACCTGGTGGACGTCAGCGGCACGGGGACCCTGTCCCAGAGCTACCAGTATGAGGTGTGTCTGACGGGAGACTCTGGGACTGGTGAATTTAAATTCCTGAAGCCGATAATCCCTAACCTGTGGCCCCAGGGCTCTGGTGAAGAAATGGGGAAGGCTGCTACCTTCCGGAATAGCTTTGGATTCAATTAGAGATCTGATTAGGATGCGATGTTTTCTGCCATTCATCCCTAACTTATCCAGATATAGAATTTGAGAGTGTCATGGAGACAAAGTTCACCTTCAGGTTTAGCTTTGATTTCCCTTTTCAATGGATTTGTCTGTTGAACTTTATGTTGTCCAATTTTGCAAATTTCAGTTTTACTTCATTGTATTCATTTACATAGAGCCCTTCTGAATCCGTGCATGCTGTTGATTTTCCTGAGATTTTAAACTCTTTTTGTTAGTGTTTGTTATAATGAACTGTCTTAATAAAATCAAATATTCATTTTATTTTCTATGTATTCTACCCATTCTGTTTCATCACCCTCTCAGTGTATTTGATGCTAAATTATGAAAATAAAAATGTTTTGTGTCACTTTCTTTATTTTAATTGTTTCTGAAGGAATACATACCTATGATACCATCAAATATGTGAGAAAACATGTAAAAATGCAGCAATCTTCTATCTACTCTTTTTTTCCAGCCCTGATTTTTATTGATACACTTTTTTTTTTTTTTTTGAGAGGGTGTCTCTCCGTTGTTCAGGCTGGAGTGCAGTGGTGTGATCATCACTCACTGTAACCTCGAACTCCTAGGCTCAAGCAATCCTCCAGCCTCAGCCTCCCAAGTAGCTAGGACTACAGGAAAGCACCACATCTGGCTATTTTTTTTTAAAACATAATGCTCCTTTTAAGTTTAATCCTTTCATTCTCATTGCTGTATAGTATATTTGACATATAAATATGCCACAATTTATTATCCATCTTTAGATGAATATTTGGGTTGCGGCAAAGTTTGGTTGTTATGAATAATACTGCTATAAACATTATTGTATGTATCTTTTTTCCATGATTTGCTGTGGTGTGATATTGTATGCGTCCTTTGGCAAATCTGTATATCAGTTTTGTTGGGTATATACCTAGGAGTGTAATCACTCCTTGCTGACTAAGTGCATGTTCACTTTTAGTAGACATTTCTCAGTAGTCTTTCAAAGTGGTTGTACTACTTTAAACTGCTATCGCCAGTGTCTGGATGTACAAGTTTCCTCACATTTTTGTCAACACCTGGTATTGTCTGTTTTTTAATTTTATCCATTGGCAAGCAATTTTAAACCTTTTTTGTTTTGTTTTGTTTAGCTCTTCTTATATTTACTGTCTTTTTTTTCTTTTTGAGACAGAGTCTCACTCTGTTGTGTAGGCTAGAGTGCTGTGGTGTTGGTCTAGTTCACAGGAACCTCGAACTCCTGCCTCAGCCTCCCCAGTAGCTGGGACCACAGGCACGCACCACCACACCTGGCTATTTTTTTTCTATTTTTAGTAGAGACGAGGTCGGTCTTGTTCTTGCTCAGGCTGTTCTTGAACTCCTGACCTCAAGTGATCCTCCTTCTTTGGCCTCCCAGAGTGCTAGGATTACAGGTGTGAGCCACCACACCTGGATGTATATTTACTTTCTTATCATCAAGGAATATGTTTGTAACTTTTAGGGGCTGAACTGTGTCTCACTTCCCCACCCCTCAAATTCGTATGTTGAAGCCCTAACCCCCACTACCTCAGAATGTGACTGTATTTACAGATAGGCCCTTTAAAGAGGTGATCACATGAAAATGGGTCATTAGGACAGGTCTTAATTCAGTATGACTGGTGTCCTTATGAGATGAGGAGGTTAAAATGTAGAGAGACACCAGACATGTGCACCCACAGACAGGTGATCATGTGAAGACACTGAAAGAAGATAGCCATCTACAAACCAAGGAGAGAAGTCTCCAAATAAAACTAATCCTGCCAACACCTTGATCTTGAAGTTCTAGCCTCCAGAACTTTGAGGAAACAAATTTCTGTTGTTTAAGTTCTAATACCCAGTCTATGGTATTTGTTATGGCAGCCCTAGAAAACTAATACAGTAACTTTTTCATAAAATTTAGACAATTAATTTCCTGTTATAATTGCTGAGTACCCAGCACATTTAAAACAACTTCAATCATCCATATTTCACATATAGGTATATCACTCTTTTCAGACACTTTTCTGGTAAAACTGAAACCTTCATTTATTGTTCCATTAATAACAGTTTCATTTGATTTTTTGTATGAAAAAAGGAATAGCATTCTTATTCTTCCTTTTACATCTGTTTTTCTCTTACACTTTCCAACCTCTCTCAATTGAATATCTACTTTTACATTTTATATTTCTAAAACCATAGCTTTACATCTTCTTTATAAGCATAGCTAAGAATTCCTTGTCTTGTCTATAGATGTTTTAGAACCTGAAAATAAATATCAAAATTTTTCTTTTAATGACTATATAAATTATGAGTGCCCTGTATCCAAAAAGTACCAATAATACACTGTGTCAGAACAAAATTGGGTTTATCTTTCAAAGGTGTTATAGGATTTGGGCTTGTATTAAGTGATTTTGGGGAGGGTTCAAGGAAGTATAGGTTAGCTCTGGATTGGATGCTTTCAGAAAATGGGGGCAGTTCCATGATTGGGTATCTTAATGAATTTTATTTAGAAGGTGGGAAGAATAAAGTGAAATTAAAGCTGTAATTGGTAAAGAAGCAACATTTGCTTATATTAACAAAGGAAAGTTTTTTTTTTTGTCTTTTTTGACGTTTGTTTGGACAATGTTCTTGCTTTTGTCTCTGTTCAAGCATGAAGTAATTTTATTTTGGTCTTGCTCCCTCAAGGTCACTATGGTCTTTTCTGATGTTAGTATTCTATGTATTGGTTTTGCTCAACAGGAGAAAATCATGGCCTACATGTGAGTGACAGGAGAATTTCTAGTTTTCAAGGACTGATTCCCTCTTTCTCAAAATATAGCTTATTGCAGAGTCATATTACTTAGTGATAAGGACTATCTGTCTGTTCTTTGGATCTGATGTTGTACTTCCTGTGACATTGAAAACGGAAATGTTCCTAAGATCAAGATCAAGATAGATTCATCATTTAATATATATATTTTCTTTTTTTAAAAACTGATAACCAGAGAGAAAGAAGATTCATCATCTTAAACTCCTTCAGTTGGCTTTACCATATTTTCAAAATCTCAATCAATAATTCAGCTTCTCATATTTCCTACCTGAAGCCCTTGATCTTTCTGATTCTATCTGGATTCAATGATCTGTAAGTCTGTACAAAACTGTCATCTTGTCTTCCTACCTCTTCTGGTTGAGTCCATTGTTTAATAGATCCCTTATCTCCTTCTTTCTTTTTTATTCCTTCCCTTTGCCACAGTATATCCTGAAGTGGCTTCATAAAAGAGAGTTCAGAAAAAAGAAACTTTCCATATCTCTACAAGTCTGAAAATGCATTTAATCTTCCTTTATAGTTGATTGATGATTTGGCCAGATATAAAATTCTTGCTTGGAAATTTAAAATCATTAATGTATTGATTCACAATTTTTAATAAGAAGTCTTATGCAAGTTTTCTTCTTGATCTTTTCTGTTCTCTCTCTCTCTCTATATATATATCTCTACATATATGTGTGTGTGTTCATATATGCCTCCCTCTTTTCCTCTCAGTTTTAGAATTTTTTCTTCCTTTTAGGTGACTTGAATTTTGTAATAGTGTCATAATCTTTTTCATACATTTTGCTGGACATTCAATGTACTTATGTATTCTAACAATTCATATCTTTTCATCTATGTGATTATTTCATCTCTACTATTATTTTCTTAATAATTGTATCCTTAATGTTATCTTGTTATTTCTTTCTGGGACTTGTGCTTATCAGATATTGAATATTCTCAATTATTTCTCTGTTTATATTTCTCTTTTATATCTTTAGCTTTTCCCATACAATTCTTAAGTCTCTTGCTTTATTTTTGAGTATTTCTAATAAATTTTTGATTTTAGTGGCATATTTAAATCCCTAAGAACTTTCTTGTTATTAAACATTATTATGTATTATATATTATATACTCTTATTATTACTATGTTCTTTCTATACTTGGCTGTTTCTAAATATTTTATATATATCTCTCATTTAATCCTCAAAATAATGGTACCATTGATTCCTAATTTTCAAGAAGAACAAACTGGAACACGCAGAAGTACAGCAACTTGCACAAGGCCACTGTCCTAATCAGCTTAGGCTGCTATAACAAATGCCATAGACCGGGTGGCTTATAAAAAACAGAAATTTATTTCTCACAGTGCTGGGGCCTGGAAGTCTGAAATCAGGGTGCCAGCATGATTAGGTCCTGGTGAAGGCCCTTTTCTATGTTGCAGACTGCTGACTTATTGTATACTCACATTGTGGAAAGAGGGCAAAAAAAGCTCTCTGCAGTCGCTTTTTATAAAGGCACTAATCCTATTCAGGAGGGCCCCTCCCTCATGACCCAATTACCTCTCAATAAATAAGAAATCAATCTGCAATGAATTGTGCTTGGCATATTTTGTATTCTTATAGGTGTCCTGACCTATTTCCTACATTTTCAGGATATTTAGAGCCACATTTTCCAATTTATCTGAGCAGAAACTGGTGAGATAGGAATAAATATAGTCATGATATTCCATCACTGACTTCCATGATATTCACTGAAATGTAGTTCACCTTTTTACAGCACCTGATTTGGCCTGTATTTGTAGGACCTAGTGTCCTCCTTGCTGTGAGAGGATGGTGGACGTAATTCTTGAATGTTTATTTTCTGCATTGCATCATGTTCTTACAACAGGGTAATATATTTGGACATTGATTAATTAATTAATGTAAGAAATGAATTTGACAAAAAAGAAAAAAATGGAAAAGTCTCTTAAAACCACATCCAATTCTATCCATACAAAAATGAAGTAGAGTCCTAAAATGCTTAAGGCAATTATTTGATTGTTCCAGGTTCCTCTTTTAAATAATTTCATTTGCTTAGATATTTCTGTCATAAGTTCTTCTTGGTCTCAATTTTCCTCCTAATAGCCTAATGGTTCTTTTTTACTATCTTGGCATAGTCACTTAACAAAATAATTTTGTTCTTCATGCCACTTATAGAGAATTGGTTTTTTATCTTACTATTAGTGTTGCTAACAAACTCCCACATTTTGTATAGTGTGTTGATATGTTTGTTGGGACAATTAAATAGTGTATCTCTTGGACTTACAAATTACACTGGTCATCAGAGATAATTGCACTGCCAAATCAAAGGTGATTGTAGGAAGTTTTCTACATTACCTGAAGTAGTGATTCTTAAATGTTGCTATGCATGAGAATCACTTAATGAAAAAGATTGAAGTATTCTTCAATCTTTCTTGGTATTTAGCACCACCAGAGAATTTGATTCAAGATCTGGAGGGGAGCCTGGAATTGGCTTTTAAAAAAAACAACGTGCAAAAACCCAATATTCCCAAGCAATTCTTTATGTATGTGGTTCACACACTGAGTTTGAGAAACGCTGACTTGACCCAAAAGTCTTTATAATGCTCAGATTTCAGAAATGGTAGTGATGTGAAAACCCCTCATGAAGTTATTAATTTGAACGCGTGGTGGCGGTGCAGGCTAAGAGAGTGAATAAAAGCTCTGCAGATTCAGTGGACTCCATTTTACCCAGAAGCCAGGTAAAAATACAGAATATAGTTAGAGCTAAAGCTAAGATAGACGTGTTCAGGAAGGCAGTCGTCGCCAGACAAGTTATAAGAACAAATTTAAAAATCTATAGCAAAAACATTTCGGAGGGTCGTCGCCGGATGTGGTGATTGGGAGCTGAAGAGGATTTTTCCTATGGAATCAGACAGAACAATAGAGATGGTGCATACAAAAGCACAGCGCAAGAAAAGGCAAGTGGCGATCTTCATTTTATTGATGCTTCTGTGGGAAGTGGGTTCAGAATCGATTCAGTATTCAGTACTGGAGGAGACAGAAAGTGGCACTTTTGTAGCCAACTTGACAAAGGACCTGGGACTTGCGGTGGGAGAGCTGGCCGCACGGGGCGCCAGGGTTGTTTTCAAGGGGAACAGACAGCATTTGCAGCTTGACCCACAGACCCATGATTTGCTGCTAAATGAAAAACTGGACAGGGAGGAGCTGTGCGGCTCCACTGAGCCGTGTGTGCTTCCTTTCCAAGTGTTACTGGAAAATCCTTTGCAGTTTTTTCAGGCTGCCTTGCGAGTCAGAGATATAAATGACCATGCCCCAGAGTTCCCTTCTAGAGAAATGATCCTGAAAATATCAGAAGTTACTACGCCAGGAAAGATATTTCCTTTAAAAATGGCAAACGATTTAGACGTTGGCAGCAACAGCCTTCAGAGCTACACAATCAGCTCCAATCCTCACTTCCACGTTCTCACCCGCAATCGCAGCGACGGCAGGAAGTTCCCAGAGCTGGTGCTGGACAAGGCTTTGGACCGCGAGGAGCAGCCTCAACTCAGGCTAACGCTCACCGCGCTGGATGGCGGGTCTCCGCCCAGATCAGGAACCTCACAGATTCAGATCCAGGTTTTGGACAGCAATGACAACGCCCCTGAGTTTGTTCAGGAGCTCTATGAGGCTCAAGTCCCTGAGAACAGCCCCCTTGACTCTCTGGTTATTACCGTCTCAGCCAGAGATTTAGATGCAGGATCGTTTGGGGAGGTATCCTATGCCCTATTTCAAGTCGATGACGTTAACCAACCCTTCGAAATAAACACAATCACAGGAGAAATTCGACTGAGAAAGGCTTTGGATTATGAGGAATTTCAGTCTTATCACGTGGATGTTGAGGCCACAGATGGTGGGGGCCTAACAGGAAAATGCTCTTTAGTCCTCAAGGTCCTGGACGTGAATGACAACGCCCCTGAACTGACCATGTCATCACTCATCAGCACCATCCCTGAAAACTTGCCAGAGATCATAGTGGCAGTTTTCAGTGTTTCAGATGCAGATTCTGGACATAACCAACAGGTTATTTGTTCTATAGATAACAATCTCCCCTTTATTCTAAGACCTTCCGTGGAGAATTTTTACACTCTGGAAACGGAAGGCGTCCTGGACAGAGAAAGCAGAGCTGAGTACAACATTACCATCACAGTCACTGACCTGGGGACACCTAGACTGAAAACTCAACACAGCATAACGGTGCTGGTCTCCGACGTCAATGACAACGCCCCGGCCTTCACCCAAACCTCCTATGCTCTGTTCGTGAACGAGAACAACAGCCCCGCCCTGCACATAGGCAGCGTCAGCGCCACAGACAGAGACTCAGGCACCAACGCCCAGGTCACCTACTCACTGCTGCCGCCCCAGGACCCACACCTGCCCCTCGCCTCCCTGGTCTCCATCAACGCGGACAACGGGCACCTGTTCGCCCTCAGGTCGCTGGACTACGAGGCCCTGCAGGCGTTCGAGTTCCGCGTGGGCGCCACAGACCGAGGCTCCCCTGCGCTGAGCAGCGAGGCGCTGGTGCGCGTGGTGGTGGTGGACGACAACGACAACTCGCCCTTCGTGCTGTACCCGCTGCAGAACAGCTCTGCGCCCTGCACCGAGCTGGCGCCCAGGGCGGCCGAGGCCGGCTACCTGGTGACCAAGGTGGTGGCGGTGGACGGAGACTCGGGCCAGAACGCCTGGCTGTCGTTCCAGCTGCTCAAGGCCACGGAGCCCGGGCTGTTCAGCGTGTGGGCGCACAATGGCGAGGTGCGCACCGCCAGGCCGCTGAGCGAGCGCGACGCGGCCAAGCACAGGCTGGTGGTGCTGGTGAAGGACAATGGCGAGCCTCCGCTGTCTGCCACCGTCACGCTGCACGTGCTCCTGGTGGATGGCTTCTCCCAGCCCTACCTGCCGCTCCCAGAAGCGGCCCCGGACCAGGCCCAGGCCGACTCGCTCACCGTCTACTTGGTCATCGCCTTGGCCTCTGTGTCCTCGCTCTTCCTCTTCTCGGTGCTGCTGTTCGTGGCGGTGCGGCTGTGCAGGAGGAACAGGGCGGCCTCGGGGGGTCGCCGCTCGGTGCCTGAGGGCCACTTTCCTGGCCACCTGGTGGACGTCAGCGGCACGGGGACCCTGTCCCAGAGCTACCAGTATGAGGTGTGTCTAACTGGAGGCTCAGGGACCAGCGAGTTCAAGTTTCTGAAGCCGATTATCCCCAACTTCGCTCCTCAGGGAACTGGGAGGGAAATGGAGGAAAGCTCCACGTTTCGGAATAGCTTCCCATTCAGTTAAGTACTGGATTACTCTATTATTCTAAACCCTACTTATTAAGTTTGGAAATCTCTTTTAACTTAAAGGTACATGTTATTGATGGTCTATTTCTTGCTTAATTTACCTCTGTTCTTTAGGTTGAATCTTTTTCAAAAGATACTAGCAATGCACAGTATTTTCTCTATTCAAGCTTAGTAGTTTTTTGTTATTTCTCTGGACTGTATTTGATAATTTGAGTAAAAAGTAAAATTTTAGTTGCATAATTAAAATACTTTTAATTAAATCACCTATCCTTTTTACAAAAACATATTTCAAAGCCTTTAAGTAAAATTGTATTTCCAACTATTGGGGACAGTTTTTCACTATTGCTATGTAGGACTATACAAAAATGTGAGTATTTGTTTGTATTTCATCTTCCAATGTAAGTCTCATTTTGGGCTAACTCCTAAGAGTGTAATACTTACGATAAACACTAAGGATGGCTAAATGCTAAGATATCCATTCATACTTATGTGCATTTCAAATATATCATAATAGTCAATACATATTTTCTATGCACATAGACTTTACTAGTGTCCACACATTAAATTAGAGTTTGTGAACCTCATGTAAGTACATGATGGTCTGTTTTTAAAAACATTGAGCCAATTATAATATAAATGCTTAATAAATACTTGCTGAATGTTACCAACATTCCAGTAGTCAATTTTTTTTTAAATATATTTTCTACGAATAAAGAAATGTTAATATCCTTTCTACAATAATATACCCTTTGGTGAAATTACTAAATATCACTGTTTAGTTAAATCACGCTTTTGCTTTCCTTCGAAACAGAAAACATTCTTTTGCTGGCCCTGTGCTCTATTACAGAATATAAAATCCTTGAGAGCACAATTTATCTCATCTTTTTCTAACAGTTTGAAAGCTAAAAGGTATTCTTTTGTAAAATCCAACTTATGTTTTTCAAATTCCTCCTTTCACTCTCCCAAGTTTCTCTGTGTGATATCTGCCAAGACCTACATAAAGTATTTGTGGCAGGTTATCTGGTAATGTCAGATTTTCTCTTCTAGTGCTGTGTAAGCATCACTTGTTTTGTTAACCATAAAACCATTTACTTTCAGAGTTTAGCCCATATTTGGTCTTATTTGTGTCAGTTATATTTGTGATAGTTCATTAAAAATCCTTCTTTTTAACTTCCTGTCAAAGGCAGGGAATTTATATTAAAGTAACAATTAACTGAATATTTTATTTTTATTCTTAATTAAAGTGGAATTGGGCTTAACTAAATCATATTCAAGTGGGTTTTGTGTCTAGATAAATGAACTGTCATGTGTGATTACCAACTGGTTCAATGAGTGTAGGGAACATTTACTGTTTTGTATTCTCAGATATTTACCCTCCCCTCCTTGGAATAGTATTCTTCTTCTTTGGAGGGATTTGCTTTTTTCACTATTCTCACTCCAGTCACATGACTTTAGTTGGAGCAGTGGTGTTTTTCAATATCCCCATCTCCGCAGTCCCAGAGGATGTACACTGGGATCGGTTCCTCTCTGAAGCAGACATGTCAAAACCCTTCCCCACAAAGTATCTTTTTTTACTTCATCGAATTTATTGTCTTCTTCATGTTTGTAGAAAAGACATTGCCTAAATTCTGAGCGTATACTGATTTTTAATAAAACAAATGGCCATTTCCTATCAACTTCACTGGACATTGCACGAACTTAGTTTATGAAGGAAAATAATTTCCAAAGGCTACATAGACCAGAGACTGACAAGAAATAAGATTTTTGTTTTCTCTCAGGAGTTACAGGCACATTGCAATTTGGGAAAAGAAACTGGGTGTTAAAACTTCATAATTTCTTTAAATTTTTTTTTTTGACAGATTCTCACTCTGTCACCTGGGCTAGAGTGCTGTGGCGTCATCTTAGCTCACAGCAACCTCAAACTCCTGGGCTCAAGCAAGCCTCCTGCCTCAGCCTCCCAAGTAGCTGGGACTACAGGCATGCGCCACCATGCCCGGCTAATTTTTTATATATTTATTTTGAGCTGTCTATATAATTTCTTTCTATTTTTAGTAGAGACGGGGTCTTGCTCTTGCTCAGGCTGGTCTCGAACTCCTGAGCTCAAACAATCCATCTGCCTTGGCCTCCCAGAGTGCTAGGATTACAGGCATGAGCCACCATGCTCAGCTGATAATTTCTTTTAAAACAATATAACACATTAGTATTTTTGTAATAGAACATAAACCCAAGAGCAAGCATATATTGTGTTTTATTTACTGTATTATCTCAAGAAATTAAATGAATGCCCACACAGACAAATACTTGTTAAATGAATAAATGAATTTGCCTTGAGCAGAGCAGTTTTGTACACTGAACTTGTACCTTTATAAGGAAGATGAATATAGACAGAGACATTAATTTTGCTGTCACACTGTTGTTAGCTGTCCAAACAAGACTGCGTAACAGGTGGGGGAAGAGGGAGTATATAACGGGCTAGGACCTAAAAAGCATGCCTTATGTTTTAGCTATTACAATGCTTTGAAATGAAAATTATCTGAAGTTGTAAAGCAGAACGCTTGGTGGCGCTGCAGGCTAAGAGAGTGAAAAACTGCAGACTCAGTGACTTCTTAAAAGCCTTGCAGTTTCTGGCAGCTCGAAAAGGAAATATTTTTCAGCGCTAGGGAAAGAAGGTTTGAGAGAGGCAGACCACCCATGTCAGTCAATGTTAAAAAGAAGTAATTCAAGATATTTAAACCAAGATAGCTCAGTTGGCTGTTACGCAATTATTTGGTGATTCAATACTGCATCTTTTGGACCCGGAGGAACGATGGAGTCACCGCTTCCCAAAGCGCCGGCGAAAAGGCAAGTGACCGCCATTATTTTCCTATTACTATTGTGGGAGGCGGGCAGTGCTACCATTAAGTATTCCCTTCTAGAAGAGAGAGACAGCGGCTTTTTTGTGGCCAACCTAGCAGAAGATCTGGGGCTGAGTGTAGGGGAGCTGGCTGCGCGAGGAGCCCGGATTCTTTCCAAAGGGAACAGACAGCATTTGCAACTCGAACAGAAGAGTGGGGATTTGCTCCTAAAAGAAAGATTGGACCGGGAGGAGTTGTGCAGTGACACGGATCCATGTATATTGCATTTCCAGGTATTACTGAAAAATCCAGTGCAGCTTATTCAAGGCGAACTACAGGTCCAAGATGTAAATGACCATGCCCCAGAATTCTTGGAAAATGAAATACTCCTAAAAATCCCTGAAAGCAGCCATCCAGGGACTCCGTATCCTTTGAATATAGCTCAAGATTTGGATGTAGGTAGCAACACAGTTCAGAACTATGTAATTAGCACCGACTCCCATTTCTACCTTTTCACCCGCAATCACAGCGATGGCAGGAAATACCCAGAGCTGGTGCTGGACAAAGCCCTGGACCGAGAGGAGCAGCCTGAGATCAGGTTAACCCTCACCGCCATAGATGGCGGGTCACCGCCCAGGACCGGGACTTCCCAGGTTCTCATCATGATCCTGGACATCAATGACAATGCCCCTGAATTTGCTCAGAGGCTCTATGAGGTGCAGGTTCCTGAGAACAGCCCTATAGGTTCCCTTGTCATCACTGTCTCTGCTAGAGATTTAGATGCTGGGACCCATGGGGAGCTCTCCTACTCATTTTTTCAATCCTCAAATCAAGTCATTCAGGCCTTTGAAGTAAACACAATCACAGGAGAAATCAGATTAAAAAAAGTGTTGGATTTTGAGGAAATTCAATCTTACCGTATGGAAATTGAGGCGGCAGATGGTGGGGGTCTTTCAGGAAAATGCACCGTAGCCATAGAAGTGATGGATGTGAACGACAACGCCCCTGAACTGACCATGTCTTTACTCATCAGTGATATCCCAGAAAACTCCCCAGAAACTGTGGTTGCTATTTTCAGAATTTCAGATCCAGACTCCGGGGACAATGGAAAAATGATATGTTCCATCGAAGACCATCTCCCCTTCCTTCTAAAACCTAACGTAGAAAATTTCTATACCTTGGTAACTGAAGGGTCGCTGAACAGAGAAACGAGAGCCCAGTACAACATTACCATCACCGTCACCGACTTGGGGACACCCAGGCTAAAAACTGAGCACAGCATAACCGTGCTGATCTCCGACGTCAATGACAACGCCCCGGCCTTCACCCAAACCTCCTATGCTCTGTTCGTGAACGAGAACAACAGCCCCGCCCTGCACATAGGCAGCGTCAGCGCCACAGACAGAGACTCAGGCACCAACGCCCAGGTCACCTACTCACTGCTGCCACACCAGGACCCACACCTGCCCCTCGCCTCCCTGGTCTCCATCAACGCGGACAACGGGCACCTGTTCGCCCTCAGGTCGCTGGACTACGAGGCCCTGCAGGCGTTCGAGTTCCGCGTGGGCGCCACAGACCGAGGCTCCCCTGCGCTGAGCAGCGAGGCGCTGGTGCGCGTGGTGGTGGTGGACGACAACGACAACTCGCCCTTCGTGCTGTACCCGCTGCAGAACGGCTCTGCGCCCTGCACCGAGCTGGTGCCCAGGGCGGCAGAGGCTGGCTACCTGGTGACCAAGGTGGTGGCGGTGGACGGAGACTCGGGCCAGAACGCCTGGCTGTCGTTCCAGCTGCTCAAGGCCACGGAGCCCGGGCTGTTCGGCGTGTGGGCGCACAATGGCGAGGTGCGCACCGCCAGGCGGCTGAGCGAGCGCGACGCGGCCAAGCACAGGCTGGTGGTGCTGGTGAAGGACAATGGCGAGCCTCCGCTGTCTGCCACCGTCACGCTGCACGTGCTCCTGGTGGATGGCTTCTCCCAGCCCTACCTGCTGCTCCCGGAAGCGGCCCCGGACCAGGCCCAGGCCGACTCGCTCACCGTCTACTTGGTCATCGCCTTGGCCTCTGTGTCCTCGCTCTTCCTCTTCTCGTTGCTGCTGTTCGTGGCGGTGCGGCTGTGCAGGAGGAACAGGGCGGCCTCGGGGGGTCGCTGCTCAGTGCCTGAGGGCCACTTTTCTGGCCATCTGATGGATCTCAGCAGCACCGGGACCCTGTCTCAGAATTATCAGCATGAAGTTTACCTGGCAGAAAGCTCTGAGACAAGCCAGTTCAAGTTTCTTAAACCAATATTCCCCAACTTCTTGGATGAAGGGATTGGTAGGGACATGTAGGAGAATCCCAATGCTAGGAATCGTTCGAGGTTTAATTAGGAATCTAACTGACAACACATAGTGATAAATTATAGAATTCACTAATCAATCTATAAGTTCCCAATCCTCTCGTTTGTATTTATAGTTATTTCAACCTGCTGGACTATTTTATATTTCCTCTATTTTTTCTTGTTGTTGTTAGCCATTTCACAAATTCCATGTGCACTCAATAGCAGAGAAAGTGTTTCTTAGGATTGTTGTTGTTGCTATTTGGTCAGAGTTTTGGAAGCCACAGGTGTTTTCAGGTTCCCGATCTTTGAGCTTGTTCATTGATATCCTGTTATGCTTAAGAGAATTGTGTTCCAAACTTTCTGATTATTGTCGGCATGAATCTAACTCTATTGTAAATATAGTTTTCAGTTTTAAAAATAATTTTTATTTATTCAAAACTTTTGGTAATCTTGTAAATTGTTGGATTTCTGTTGTGTTGTTTCAAAACCACTATTCTTCCCTCAAATGAACCAGTATTTTATCTGGATGGTGTTTTCTTAATTGAGTATTTTCTTTCAAAATTGATATTATTTAATTAGACCATCTGCTGTTATTCTAAAGGATTTGATTTCTGTTACATTAAAAAATAGTAGAAAAAGTTGGTAGCCTTGTGATTACTGTCTGATAATAAATTGTTTTGCTATGGAAATAATAATTCTTATTCTTTAAGATAATATATAGTCACATAATTCAAACATATGCAGTAAGTACAAAAGAGAAAGCAAATTAACATCGTTATTCCACCATTCAGAAATAGCTTCATTAAATCAACATAAAATTCTAAAATACTTCTATGAATGCATATAAGAATAAATAGATGGAAATAATTTTATAAAATTGATCTATAATAAATTAATAGCTTCTAATTAAAACTATCAGATTGAATATAATAAAACAAAAATGAAACTACAGAACTTCCTTCCATTTAGATAAATAATCCCTATAAGGTTAAAAAACAAGATTATGATGCATATTAAGATATTAGCATTACTTAGCTGCCTGCTTAAAAATGAGCAAATACTCTTACATCCATCCCCTCCCTCCTTTCCGCACCTTACTTACACCTTTTGTGTTTTATATATATTGTTACCTTATCAATGTTTATAACATTTACAATGTATTTTGAAAGGATATTACCCATAATTGTTTAGACACTTTATATTTTAAAAAATTTAATTTGAAGTCATATAATGCTATACTTTTTCAATTTTATTCAAGTGAGACTACTCAGAGATAACCACTTTGATGCTTTTAACTGTTTTTTCCCATATTTACTTCCATATTTCTAAATCACATGCTTATAAAATGCCTTTTTTTCAAATTTTGGTTTTCGATATTATCCATTTACTTCCTTTCTTAAGGGGCTTTCTCTCTCTCTCTCTCTCTCTCTCTCTCTCTCTCTCTCTCTCTCTCTCACACACACACACACACACACACACACACACACTTGCACATTTCCTCTACCTAGCAATATCAAAATTCTGTTTAGTATTTATATAATTATCACCATGCAAATACGACTTACACCTGAGCCTTAAGAGTAAAAAAGAAAAGCCTCTTTTCTTTATCCTCAAGGTAATAATTGCCTTCTTTTTCAATTTAGTTACTTTTCTGTGTATATGTTTTTAAGTTATCTTCAAACTTTCTTTTTTTAATTTCAAAATATTATGGAGGTACAAACGTTGAGGTTACATATATTGCCTTTGCACCATTTGAGTCATAGCTACAAAGGTGCCCATCCCCAGACAGTGTGTACTGCACCCATTAGATGTGAATTTACCCACCACCTCCTCCCCCCTTCTTCCTGCCCTACACAGGATGAATGCTACTTGCATATGTGAACTTAAGTGTTAATCAATTAGTACCAATTTGAAGTGAGTACATGTGGTGTTTGTTTTTCCATTCTTGTGATACTTCACTGAGAAAAATGGGCTCCAGCTCTATCCAGGATAATACAAGAGGTGTAAGTTCACCATTGTTTTTTGTGGCTGAGTAGTACTCCATGGTATACGTATACCACATTTTATTGATTCACTCATGTACTGATGGGCACTTGGATTGTTTCCACATCTTTGCAATTGTGAATTGTTCTGCTATAAACATTTGAGTGCAGATGTCTTTATTATAGGATGACATTTTTTCATTTGGATAGATACCTAGTAGTAGGATTGCTGGATCAAAAGGTAGTTCTACTTTTAGTTCTTTGAAGTATCTCCATATTACTTTTCCATAGAGGTTGTACTAGTTTGCAGTTCCACCAGCAGTGTATGAGTGTTCCTATTTCTCTGCAACCACGCCAAGATTTGTTGTTTGGGGACTTTATGATATAAGCCATTCTCACTGGAATTAAATGATATCTCGTTGTGGTTTTTATTTGAATTTCCCTGATGATTAGAGAGGTTGAGCATTTTTTCATATGTTTCTTGGCCATTAGTCTATCTTCTTTTCAAAAGTTTCTGTTCATGTCCTTTGCCCACTTTTTAATGGGGTTGTTTGACTTTTTCTTCCTGATTTTCCTGAGTTTTATATAGATTATATTTATCAGTCCTTTATCAGATATATAGCATGCAAATATCTTCTGCCATTATGTAGGTTGTCTATTCATTCTAGTGATAGTTTCTTTGGCTGTGTAGAAGCTTTTTAATTTGATCAGGTCCCATTTATTTATTTTTGTTTTTGCTGGAGTTGGAGAGGGACAATAGGTTTAGATTTGTTGGCATTCACACTGTATTTGCAGTATGAATGTAGCCCTGTGGGGTCCCTTAATAGGAGGAGGATCTTTCTATAATATGCTGCAACTGTGGTTTCCCCTAGCTTTGATTTATATTCCTTTAATCCCACATAGCTTCAGATCAAAGCCCAAGTACAAATATTTTCAAATGTCCTTAGGGCATGAGAAGTTTTGTTGTTCTGATCTACTGTATACTCCTCTATTACAGGCTTCCATCAAAAATTGGGATTTTTCTGCTGTGTTTTCTACTATGCTTTTAGCTCTTCAATATTTTTGAAGTTATTTACTTAAAGTTTTGTTCATTATTTTTTGTTTTCCACAGGAAGGTCACATGAATTATTTATACCATCATTTTCAGAAATGAGAAGCTCTGTCTAATGTCTTTTCAATTTGAAGATTCAGTTTTCCAATTATTTCAATGACATATTAATTAGGCTATTTTTTCTTTGAATCTATTGAATCCTATGTTCCATTCATTGAATACTCTGTTCAGACATATCAATGATCTCCTTGCTCCACAAGACAGTACTCTTCACAGAGTGGGTTTTTTGTCACATGGGCTTAGAAAATATATACAGTCATGTATCACTTAATGATGGGGATGAGTTCTAAGAAATGCCTCGTTAGGTGGTTTTGTCATTGGTGTAACATCACAGAGTGTACTTACAGAAACCTAGATGATATAGCATACTACACACCTAGGCTACACAGTATAGCCTATTGCTCCTGGCTACAAATCTACAGCATGTTACTCTACTGAATAGTGTAAGCAATTGTAACACAATAATACATATTTGTATATCTAAACATAGAAAATGTAACAGTAGCTTTTCAGCTCCATTATAATCTTACAGGACCACTGTTGTATATGCGGCCTGTGGTTGACCAAACCATCCTTATGCAGAACATGACTATATTTAACTAGATATAGATGAATGAGTGTTGAATGAATGGATTTCAATCTGTTTCTTTTTCTTTTCTTTTTTATTTGTTGGGGGGGGACAGGGCCTTCCTTGCTCTGACACTCAGGCTAGAGTGCAGTGGCGTGATCATTGGTCACTGCAGCTTGAAAGACTCTTTGAATCCACTTCAGACCATGTTCTGTTTTTTTTCTTCAAAAATATACATTAAATTTATCAAACACTTTTATCCTTAGTCTCTCAGGAGTACATGTAAATGTTTTATTCTTTCCTAGTCTTAAACTAAGATGTATTAACTTAAAGAAATAGTTCATTAATGGCTTGATGATTTTGTTTTAAGCCTTTTTCCTTTACAGACTCTAAATGAAAGGTCCCTATTCCTGATAATTTGAGTGATAACCAATCCTATTTAGAATGCAGGACTTCTAGAGGCATCAGAATGGCAACCCTAGATGCTCTGAAAATGATGGTAGCATGCCAAATAAGGAGAGTTGTGTTAAAACTGCCTGAAAATCAGTTAAATCTCTAGTAGTCAGACCACATTTCTCCACTGCAGTCACTGGGTAACCCACCTTCTTAAAACTATCATAAGTCTGGAGTTTTATTTTCTTAGCATGCAAAAATAAGGGTCATTATATGAGAGGTTCCACTGGCAAAGTTGAGGGCAGGGGTAATATGGATAGTAAAAGTAAATAATCATCTATATATTGAATGCTGGTTGATTGTTAAAATGCTATGATAGTCGTTAGAACTAATTACAAACATTTCTCCTTATCTTGGATACATGGTAGAATTTCAATTCTATTTTTTTTTCTGAGACAGAGTCTCGCTCTGTTGCCCAGGCTAGAGTGAGTGCCATGGCGTCAGCCTAGCTCAGAGCAACCTCAAACTCCTGGGTTTAAGCGATCCTACTGCCTCAGCCTCCTGAGTAGCTGGGACTACAGGCATGCACCACCATGCCCGGCCAATTTTTTCTATATATATTTTTAGTTGGCCAGATCATTTCTTTCTATTTTTAGTAGAGATGGGGTCTTGCTCTTGCTCAGGCTGGTCTCGAACTCCTGACCTCAAGCGATCCACCCTCCTCGGCCTTCCAGAGTACTAGGATTACAGGCGTGAGCCACCGCACCTGGCCTCAATTCTATTTTTTAATTATGTGTGGCCATGTAATGTCCTTTAACCAATAAAATGTGAGGAGTGACATATAACAGTTCTGGGCTGAAGTTCTCAGAAGCATAGTTTAACACATTTACTTTTACCACTACAGTCATCATGAAAGTATATGCGGAATCTTCATAAGTTTGGATCTCTCACTGACTACTGTGAGAAAGGCCCTGTGATAAACTACATAGGATATACAACATGAGAAAGAAATCAACATTCACTGTGTTAAGCCATTGAGATTTGAGGGAATTGTTTGGTGTCGAAGTATTACTTAGCCTATCTTGAAGCAAACATACACTCCTCTTCCCCTACTCAATCCTTTACCTTCTTTCAACCCATCCCTTTTACTTCTGGATAGGAGATTTTAAAGAGGTAGGTAATCTGACCAGTTCAAGTAGAAAGAACTAATCACACTGACACTGGAGTTTCAACCAATGCTTCCAGTTCACTTTAAAATGAAAATAAGAATTGAGAAGCACTACCAGTCTGCTCAGAGGTATTACTCAACTCTCTAGTCTCCCAAACTAAATGAAGAACAGACATCTGAAAAAAGTTTCCAAAAGGAAATACAAAAATCAAAACAAAGAGAAAAAGGATAACTTCAAGAAAAGAAGAGTATGGATTCAAATGAGTTCATTCAAATGAAAAAGGAGACATTACAATTAATACCAAAGAAATACAAAATATCATCTAAGACTACTATGAATACCTCTATGCACACAAACTAGAAAATATAGAGGAAATGGACAAATTCTTGGAAACACACAAACTTCAAAGCTTGAATCAGGAAGAAATAGAAATCCTGAATAGATCAATGAGAAGTGAGATTGAATTAATAATAAAAAATCTCCCCAAAACAAGAACAACAACAACCAAAACCCCAGGACCAGATGGATTCACAGCTGAATTGTACCAGACCTGTAAAGAAGAACTGGTACCAATACTACTGAAACTGTTCCATAAGATCAAAGGAGGAATCCTCCCTAATCCATTCTAGGAAGCCAGTATCATCCTGATACCAAAGCCAGGAAAGGACACACAAACAAAAAACTACAGACCAATATTCCTGATGAACATAGATGAAAAAATCCTCAACAAAATACTGGCAAACTGAATCCAAAAGCACATCAAAAAGATAATTCACCACAATTAAGTGGGTTTCATCCCAGGGGTGCAAAGATGGTTCATCATATGCAAATCAATAAATGTGATTCAACACATGAACATAATTAAAAACAAAAACCATATGATCATCTCATATGCAGAAAAAACATTCGATAAAATCCAGCACCTCTTCGTGACAAAAAAAAACCCTCAACAAACTAGGCATAGAAGGAATACACCTAGAAATAATAAAAGCTACATATGACAAATCCACAGCCAGCATCATACTGAATGGGGGAATAGTTGAAAGCACTCCCCTTAAGAACTGGAACAAAATAATGCTTCTAATATATTGTGGGTGAAAGAAGGCATAAAAGGGCTAAAATTTAATCCAACATAATGAGTCAATTGAGAATATCTAAAATTAACTCATCAAAATACCTAAGAAAACAGATTAGTGGCAGAGAGGTAACTAAAAGAGTTGAAAAATAGCTAGCTCTTGGGAGGAGAACTAAGAAAAATAAGAAAGGAAAGGGCAGAAAAACAATGTATTTTATTATAAGCCTCTTGGTGCTATTTAATTTTGAACCAAGGTCATAGATTATTTTGAAAAAAAAAATCATACCCTTTCAAAAATCGTACCCTATCAAAAAAATGATACCCTTTCAAAATCTCACCAAGAATAAAAACCAGGTAAAATACTAAACATTGCTATTAAGACTAGGGATACAACTAAAGGTACATAATACAAAGAAAACATTACCAAGAAATTTGCAAACTAGATAAAATGCATGGTTTTTTAAAATAAAATGCAAATTACTTAAAAAAACCCAAATTACCTGAATAGATTAATAACCAAAGGTAAAATAGAAAAGGTAGTCATCAATCTACTAAAAGTGAAATCACTAAACCCAACCAGTTCAAGAGGCAAGTTGCAATTAATCATGTAGAAACAGATAATCATATAATTATAAAACTATTCTGTTGTATAAAATAGATGGAAAGCTTCTTAACCCATTTTATGACATCAGTATAAGTTTAATACCAAGACTATAAAAATTAAACACCGTTCACACACACATACACACAGAATAACATGGGCCAGAAAAATCCTAAAACCATGTTGACACATCAAATCCATCTATGCATTCAAATGATAATACATTGTAGTTAAATGTCATTTATATCAAAAACTCAAAATTTTAAAAACTGAAGAATGTAAGTATAATTTCAACAGATGTCAAAAATTACTTTAAAATAAGTAAAGAATAACGAAGAAAACTTTTTAGATTCAAAAGAGTATTTACCCCAAATTGAGATCAACCATCATAGTTAAAGATGAAATACTAAAAGTACTTCCATAAACACAAGATTGACCTACTTGCTACTACTAATTTTAAGAGTATTCATTGGATATTGGAGATTCTAGTCACTGAAATTACAGGTGAACAATAATTTATATATAATACTTAAAGCAGGTGAAGAGTGAAGGTTGGGGGTGGGGGTATGCAGAAAATGTTCCAGAATATATTATGGGTTAAGAGTGAAGACCTTGAAAGTCAAATGGACTAATTCGCAGGAAACTGAGAGGCCAATTATTCTGCTGTAGGAACATCATTATTGTTGAATCGTTTACAAATAAATAAAATGTCCTCAACAAATATTTGTTGACTTTTGGAAGAGGCTTCATTTTCTTATATATTCTTTACTATTAATTTTTAAAATAGGAGAAATTTTCTTAGGATTTTGGTGGGGAGACAGAGTTTAATTTCATGCCCCTAGATTTAAGAAAAAAATAGATTTATTTTTCTACGAATTCACATTATAAGAGGGGGAAACTACAAAAGTTGTTACTTACTAGCATTATTGTGACCAGTTGAAGAAAAAAGATGGGATGAAACAGCAAAGACACTGGGGAAAAAACACTCGTTGCAGAATGCCTTCAATCCACCATCTTTTTGTTTTATTCTTGAGAACGGGAATAACATATACAAAACGCAAGGTGGCGCTGTAGGCTAAAAAGAGGGGGGGAAAAATACAGGCACAAAGGATTCCAGCGTAAAGAGGAAATCTGGCCAGAAAAATAGAGGAAAGGAAATCGTGGTGATTGAAACTGTAGGAAAGTGAGGATCCCTCCCCACAAGCATTGCTACTACTATCCAGCTCGTTTCTAAGGATTCTACTTGCTGCCATTTCCGAGAGCTGCTTGAAGCTGAGTGGAAGTGATTTTGAAAGATTGATTAAAAGAAGCATGGAGGCCAGCATGGAGCGTGCCGTGCAGAAAAGGCAAGTTCTATATCTTTGTGTATTTCTGGGAATGTCTTGGGCTAGCGCGGAACCGCTCCAGTATTTCGTGGCGGAGGAAACTGAGAGAGGCAGTTTTCTCACCAACCTAGCAAGTGACCTAGGGTTGGGGGCGGGGGAACTGTCAGCCCGAGGATCTAGAATTGTTTCAGACCAGAGCATACAATTTTTACTGCTCAATCTGCTTACTGGTGATTTACTTCTAAATGAGAAATTGGACCGAGAGGAACTGTGCGGCCCCACAGAGCCCTGTGTGCTGCCTTTCCAGTTGTTACTGGAAAAGCCTTTTCAGATTTTCCGTGCTGAACTATGGGTCAGAGATATCAACGATCATTCGCCAGTATTTCTAGATACAGAGATTCCCTTGAAAATATTAGAAAGTACCACTCCAGGGGCAGCATTTCTTCTAGAAAGTGCACAGGATTCGGATGTTGGAAAAAACAGCCTGAGTAACTACACCATCAGCCCTAATACCTATTTCCATATTAATGTCCGTGATAGCGGGGAGGGGAATATCTATCCGGAATTGGTATTGGATCAAGTACTGGATCGTGAAGAGATACCTGAGCTAAGTTTAACCCTCACGGCCCTGGATGGCGGCTCTCCGCCCAGATCTGGGACCGCCCTGGTGCGCATCCTGGTGGTAGACATAAACGACAACGCCCCTGAATTTGTGCAGTCTCTCTACAAGGTGCAAATGCCCGAGGACAGCCCGATTGGCTCCAGGGTTGTCGCGGTGTCCGCTAGAGATTTAGATACCGGAAGTAATGGGGAAATATTCTATGCATTTTTCTATGCCACTGAAAGAATTATCAAAACGTTTCAAATCAACTCAACATCTGGCAATCTGCATCTTAAAGCCGAATTGAACTATGAGGCAATTCAGACTTACACATTAACTATTCAGGCCAAAGACGGCGGAGGGCTTTCTGGAAAATGTACTGTGGTGGTTGAGGTAACAGATATAAATGATAATCCGCCAGAGCTGCTTATGTCATCATTTACTAGTCCAATTGCAGAAAACTCTCCTGAGACAGTGGTTGCTGTTTTTAGGATTAGAGACAAAGATTCAGGGAACAATGGAAAGATGGTGTGCTCCATCCAGGGCGATCTCCCCTTCGTCCTGAAACCATCCGTGGAGAATTTCTATACTCTAATGACAGAGAAACCTTTGGATCGAGAAAGAAACACTGAGTACAACATTACCATCACCGTCACCGACTTGGGGACCCCCAAGCTAAAAACTGAGCACAGCATAATCGTGCTGGTCTCCGACGTCAATGACAACGCCCCTGCCTTCACCCAAACCTCTTACACCCTGTTGGTCCCTGAGAACAACAGCCCCGCCCTGCACATAGGCAGCGTCAGCGCCACAGACAGAGACTCAGGCACCAACGCCCAGGTCACCTACTCACTGCTGCCGCCCCAGGACCCGCACCTGCCCCTCGTCTCCCTGGTCTCCATCAACACAGACAACGGGCACCTGTTCGCCCTCAGGTCGCTGGACTACGAGGCCCTGCAGGCGTTCGAGTTCCGCGTGGGCGCCACAGACCGAGGCTCCCCTGCGCTGAGCAGCGAGGCGCTGGTGCGCGTGGTGGTGGTGGACGACAACGACAACTCGCCCTTCGTGCTGTACCCGCTGCAGAACGGCTCTGCGCCCTGCACCGAGCTGGTGCCCAGGGCGGCAGAGGCCGGCTACCTGGTGACCAAGGTGGTGGCGGTGGACGGCGACTCGGGCCAGAACGCCTGGCTGTCGTTCCAGCTGCTCAAGGCCACGGAGCCCGGGCTGTTCGGCGTGTGGGCGCACAATGGCGAGGTGCGCACCGCCAGGCCGCTGAGCGAGCGCGACGCGGCCAAGCACAGGCTGGTGGTGCTGGTGAAGGACAATGGCGAGCCTCCGCTGTCTGCCACCGTCACGCTGCACGTGCTCCTGGTGGATGGCTTCTCCCAGCCCTACCTGCCGCTCCCGGAAGCGGCCCCGGACCAGGCCCAGGCCGACTTGCTCACCGTCTACTTGGTCATCGCCTTGGCCTCTGTGTCCTCGCTCTTCCTCTTCTCGGTGCTGCTGTTCGTGGCGGTGCGGCTGTGCAGGAGGAACAGGGCGGCCTCGGGAGGTCGTTGCTCAGTTCCTGAGGGCCACTTTCTGGGTCATCTGGTGGACGTCAGCGGCACCGGGAGCCTATCTCAGAGTTACCAGTATGAGGTATGTCTGATGGGAGGCTCGGGAACCACCAGTGAGTTCAAGTTCCTGAAACCAATGATTCCCAACCTCTTACCCCAGAGCACAAGGAAGGAAGTGGAAGAAAATCCCTCATTTCGGAATAATGTGGGCTTCTGAAAAATAATGAAAAATAGATCCTGGGACTGTGGATATATTTCTAATTAGAAACTTATCCTGAGATACCTATACAAAAGTGTTTTCACATTATTTCAAGTATGTACTCTTAAAGTCAAAGAATAAATTCCTTTATATAGGAAAGGACCCAGATTTAGCTACAGGAACCCTCCACAAAGCATGAAATGTGTATGTATCATGTTTTCTATCAAACAGTTATGCTTATTGTGCAGTCTATCAAGTGATCTTGTTTCCAACGTTTTAAATTGCTTTCCATTGTCTTCAATCTTTACTGCTTCTTTCATTTTGTTGATTAGAGTTGATTAGAAAGCTGTACAAGTATACATACCCTAAGTTTGAGAAGCATAGAATGTACATTTTTACGCTTTTTTTAAAAAGAGCACTTTTTATGCATCATGGACTATTTTAACAGTCTTAATCTCAGAAGAAACCTTTGAGGTGAAGTATTTTGGAAATGAGCAAATGGATATTCATATAGATTCAGTAAATTTATTAAGGTCACCAACTAATAAGTAGCAGAACTAAGTATCTCTCCTAGATCTGTCTGTCTGATTCTGGGTCAGTGACCTTGCCCTGATGGTATACTGTTTTCTGTCATTAGCTATCACCCGGCAAGTTTCTGCCTAGTTAACGAGAAGTCTTTTTGTCATATTCATACTCTTTTTTAATCGCTTCTGTATTTAGAAATAATAATGTACATATTGGTCTATGGTTTCATTTTCTCATAAACCAATAACCCAGCTTTTCTTGGTCAATTTTTCAAATATTGTTATTAATGCTCTGATCTAACCAAATCTCAAGTAAAAAAAAATTGAAAGATCAACACGTCATCTGAACGCATGACTTTCATTTCATAGAAAAGATTAATGATCTTGCATAGAAATATTACATAATTTTGATTGCTTCGTTGGTTTATTATTTTCCTTATCTTGCGGTAATTTTTCTACCATCATCCATACCTACATTGGTAATGCATTTTCCTGATTTAATTTGAATGTTTATTTTTAAAAGTTTTATACTTATTATACTACAATACTGAATCTGGAAAATTTAAGAAAAAGAATAGTTTTAAATGTGTAATATCAAAGAGAAATATAAAAGATCATTAATTTTTAGAAATTCTGGGGAGCTAAGGGGAAGTTTTCTTTGTTATCATCTATAATTCCTTTTTCTTTAAAAAATTGCCTAGATAATTTTTGCATGGTTGTGTTCTGAAATATTATAAACTGGGGCTGGTGACTCTAAAAATAGTTGTATTACTCTACATCAGTAGTGGGATATAGTCTAAAGACAAAAACTCACAGCAGTAAAATCTTAAATAGTTTTCATAGTCTCAGGATAAAATTACCCAGTTTTTCCAACCAATAAATGGTATGGAAAATGGGAGAAGGGAAGTTCACACAATGAAAGATCTTAAGAGACCTACCAACCAAATACAATGTGTGGTGGATCTTGTTTGGATTTTGATTCAAACAACAATGACTTTGAAAGACCTGGAGGAATTTGAATACAGATGGATACTAAATAATATTAGCTTAATTTCTTAGGTATGATAATGGGATTGTACTTAAGGATTTTTTAAAGTCATGAACAGTTAGAAATGCACAATGAAATATTTGTGGGCAAAAACTCAGTTTGCCTGGGGTATGAAAATGTTAGAAGGATGAAGAATTATGGCAAAATATTGATGATTATTGATGCTAGTGATGAATACACGGGGGTTCATCATATTCTTCTCCTTTTAGGGGGATTGAAATTTTTCACAATAAAAGGTTTTTAAATGATGTTGTAAGATGAGAGTGGAGGTACCAAAAAGAAAAATAAAAAAAAGACATCCTTCCAAGACACAGAATCACCACTGTTGTCACAGATCCTACCTCTATTTAGACAAACTCTCCAGCCTTTTCTTGTTCAGTCACCTTCATTATTTGACATGATAACTTCTATCTGAGACAGTCCTGCTCATGAATTCTCCCACCATGTGAATTTTGAGGTATTTTTCTAGTGATAGAAATGGATTCATGTATATTCAGCTACCTGGTGGCATCAAATTGCCATATGCTGTATATATATAGTTTATTTATAAGGTTAATCTCTCTCTGCATCAGTTTCTTCATCTGTAAGGTGAAGAATTCACAATAGCCCTATGTGGTAGGTACTATTGTGATCCTCACCCTACAGATAAGAAGACTAAGGCAGAGCGAGGTTAAATAATCAGTTCAAGGTTCACAGCCTCTATTATTTCCATGGTTCATGGAAATAAATGTATATCATTCTTAAAGTTTTCTGCTACTCCAAGTATATACATTTTCTGATTTACTGCATATATTCTGTCTTCCCAGCCAGGTTGTTACCTAAATATTTCTTTTTGACCCAAACTCAAATAGCATTGTTGAAAGAGTCCCCACTAGTGTCATTTGTCTCGTTTGGCCTTCAGGCAGTTGTCTGTCCAATAAGGTCTGGCGATAGTAGAGGTAGTGTTGTAACTTTACATAGTAGCTGCGTTGTACATGTAGGCAGAGTTGGGAATATTGCATCCATTTTCATCCAACGAAATGTGAGATTATTTGAGGACGCGTGGTGGCGCTGCAGGATAAGAAGGTACAAAACGAACAGCAGCTGCAGCTCCATTAACTTGCAAAATTTACCATCAGAGCTTGGAAGCCCACCGGAAGCGTGGATGCCAAAGAAAGGCAGAGTGGGTCCTCTGAAAAGGACTACTTGCTGGAATATTTCTGAGGTGTAATATCTGGTGGAATAACCGCGACCTCGGACACTAGGACTTTACAGTTCTGCAGAACCACCCTCACAGGAGGCTGTACGGAACAATGGAGCCCAGCGGGAAGCTCATTTGCAGACAAAGGCAAGTCCTGTTTTCCTTTCTTCTCCTTTTGGTCTTAACCGTGGCGGGCGCGGCGGAGCTTAGGCGCTATTCTGTGTTGGAGGAAACTGAAGGCAGTTTCTTTGTAACCAATTTAGCAAAGGACCTGGGTCTGGGGCAGAGGGAACTCTCTAGGCGGGGGGTTAGGGTCGTTTCCAAAGGCAACAAACTACATCTGCAGCTTGATCAGGAGACAGGAGATTTGTTGCTAAATGAGAAACTGGACCGCGAGGAACTGTGCCGTCGCACAGAGCCCTGTGTGTTACGTTTCCAGGTGTTGCTAGAGAGTCCCTTAGAATTTTTTCAAGCTGAGCTACAAGTGGTAGACATAAATGATCACTCTCCAGTATTCCTGGACAAAGAAATGTTGCTACAAGTATCAGAGAACAGTCCTCCTGGGACTACATTTCCCCTGAAGAACGCTCAAGACGTGGATGTAGGCCGAAATAATATCGAGAACTATATAATCAGTCCCAACTCCCATTTTCGAGTCCTTACCCAGAAACGCAGCGATGGCAGGAAATATCCAGAGCTGGTGCTGGACAAAGCTTTGGATCGCGAGGAGGAACCTGAGCTCAGGTTAACCCTCACAGCACTGGATGGTGGCTCTCCGCCACGGTCTGGCACCGCTCAGGTCTACATCCAAGTCTTGGATATCAATGACAACGCTCCTGAATTTGAGCAGCCTTTCTATAGGGTGCAGATCCCTGAAGACAGTCCGATAGGATTCCTGGTTGTCACCGTCTCTGCTACGGATGTAGACATAGGAATCAATGGAGAAATTTCCTACTCACTTTTCCAAGCTTCAGAAGAGATTAGCAACACCTTTAGGATCAATCCCTTGACAGGAGAAATTCAGCTAAAAAAACAAGTTGATTTTGAAACAATTCAGTCCTACGAAGTCAATATCGAGGCGAGAGATGGTGGAAGCTTTTCTGGAAAATGCACTGTTCTGATTCAAGTTATGGACGTGAACGATCATGCCCCAGAGGTTACCATGTCTGCCTTTACCAGTCTGGTACCTGAGAACTTGCCTGAGACTGTGGTTGCAGTTTTCAGTGTTTCAGATCTTGATTCGGAAGAAAATGGCAAAATAAGTTGCTCTATTCAGGACGATCTACCCTTCTTCCTGAAATCTTCTCTGGAAAACTTTTACACCCTACTAACAGAGAGACCTCTGGACAGAGAGAGGAGAGCCGAATACAACATTACCATCATAGTCACTGACTTGGGGACACCCAGGCTGAAAACACAGCTCAACATAACCCTGCTGGTCTCCGACGTCAATGACAACGCCCCTGCCTTCACCCAAACCTCCTACACTCTGTTCGTGCGCGAGAACAACAGCCCCGCCCTGCACATCGGCAGCGTCAGCGCCACTGACAGAGACTCAGGCACCAACGCCCAGGTCACCTACTCGCTCCTGCCGCCCGATGACCCGCATCTGCCCCTCGCCTCCCTGGTCTCCATCAACGCGGACAACGGGCACCTGTTCGCCCTCAGGTCGGTGGACTACGAGGCCCTGCAGGCTTTCGAGTTCCGCGTGGGCGCCACAGACCGAGGCTCCCCTGCGCTGAGCAGCGAGGCGCTGGTGCGCGTGGTGGTGGTGGACGACAACGACAACTCGCCCTTCGTGCTGTACCCGCTGCAGAACGGCTCTGCGCCCTGCACCGAGCTGGTGCCCAGGGCGGCAGAGGCCGGCTACCTGGTGACCAAGGTGGTGGCGGTGGACGGAGACTCGGGCCAGAACGCTTGGCTGTCGTTCCAGCTGCTCAAGGCCACGGAGCCCGGGCTGTTCGGCGTGTGGGCGCACAATGGCGAGGTGCGCATCGCCAGGCCGCTGAGCGAGCGCGACGCGGCCAAGCACAGGCTGGTGGTGCTGGTGAAGGACAATGGCGAGCCTCCGCTGTCTGCCACCGTCACGCTGCACGTGCTCCTGGTGGATGGCTTCTCCCAGCCCTACCTGCCGCTCCCGGAAGCGGCCCCGGACCAGGCCCAGGCCGACTCGCTCACCGTCTACTTGGTCATCGCCTTGGCCTCTGTGTCCTCGCTCTTCCTCTTCTCGGTGCTGCTGTTTGTGGCGGTGCGGCTGTGCAGGAGGAACAGGGCGGCCTTGGGGGGTCGCTGCTCGGTGCCTGAGGGCCACTTTCCTGGCCATCTGGTGGACGTCAGCGGCACCGGGACCCTGTCCCAGAGCTATCAGTATGAGGTGTGTCTGACGCGAGGTTCAGGGACCAAGGAGTTCAAATTTCTGAAGCCAATTTTATCCAATTTCCAGGGCCATTCCCCTGGGTCAGAAATTCAAGAAAGCTCCAACTTTACAAATGACTTTGGTTTCAACATTCAGTTAAAATAATCGTTCATAATCCACATTTTAATTTTTATGATAAATTCAAGTAATGGTTTTTCTGCCAAGCTATTATAAAATTTAAATTACATTAAATGTCCCTGTAGGATTTCTCATGTTGTCACTGTTTTAAGAAATGGGATCTCATCTTTTTCTTCATTCCTATACGGACATGAATGGTCTTAAACTCTCTAATCAAAAAACACTGATGAGGTCAATAGTTGTACAAATCCTTTTTCTGGAATAGCTTAGAAATATGTAAGATGTGAAACAGTGGAAAATTAATTCCACATAATCAATTGTATTTCATTGTAGATTTTCTTAGTCTTAAACAGTTAGATATATACAAAGCAGTAACGCACTAACGTAGTGAAGTGTAATCGGGGTTAAGAGAACTGGTACAATGAGAATGTCTGGTTCTAATAGCACTAAACTTCTTTGATAATGTTTTCTTTTAAAATATTATATAATTGTGTTTCCTTTCATTAATATATTAGTATTAGTTTTAATATAATTATTTTAAGTTGTTTCCACTTAATTTCATTGATGTTAAAAGAGGAAGAAAATGGCACCATAATTATCTAGTGAGATGAATTAGCATGGTAGTGAAACCGGCTTTTCCCCTTTGAGAAACACTGATCATTTGTGACAGAAACTATAGTGGCCACTCATATCCATTTATCTTTCCTTCTTTAGTAACAGATCCCAAATTTCATTTATGGTGTTAGTGTGCTTAGTCAACAGAATACATTTTCCCAGCCTCCTTGGCATTTAGAACTGGACATATTACTGGGTTATAGTTCATAAGATATATGTATAAATGTTGTAGGAGACGTCCAAGAAGACTATTTAAAGAGACATGACTCATCTAGGAATGAATCCCCTTTTTCCCTTCTCTAACTGCTCCTTGCTGCCTGGCATACGTATGTTATGGTTAATACAAAAACCAGCCATAATGGACCCAAATGATGGAAACAATGAACTAAGACAGTTAGTATAGAACAAACTTGAAAGAGACAAGAGTCCCTGATGACCATGGAGTCATGCTATCTTTGCATTGCCTACTTTTGAACATTTTTAACTTAAAAAATAAAGGAAATTTTATCTCATTTAAGGCACCAATTATTTTAGTTTTTATGCTTCATCCAGTGGAATCTAGTCATAATTCTTTAACAGTATGATTTTTAATTAAAATATTATATATACACTAAAATGCACAGATTTTAAACGTACTATTTAATGTAACTGTTTTTCTTTAAGCTTTTATTTCTTGATTTAAAATTTAGTTAAAATTTAGTTAAAAGTGGTATACAAAGTGTTTTACATTTATTATCTCTTAAATCTTTTACCAAATTCTAAGGGGCTTGGCATATTACCCCCTTTTTTACATATGAGAAAACTGAAGCTTATAAACTTAAGCAACTTGCTCATAATTCTGAAGTAATAAAAGGAAAAATTTGAAATGTAATCTGAGTCTATCTGTATCTAATTCTCCTGTTCTTAACCAATATGCTATATTGTCAGGCATTAATTGGTAATATTGTTTTGTAAGTAAGCAAGTGAAATTTACCTATTATTCCTACTCCTATTTCACGAACTAAACTCTCATGTAGAAATGTGACTTTTAATCTATAGTTTGTATCTGTTTCTACATCAATGGCCATACTACTCTACACCAAGAAACTTAGAATTCTTATAGAAACACTTACCTAAGTCAGCTGGGTCAGACACCACAAACGACCTTTATGATGAGTGCATCAGCCTGATTATATTCCTGTACCTTCTCAATATGTCACATTCATTATTGCAGAAATGAGTTTGAGAAGGGAGTAGAGTTATCCTATGGTTGCCTTTCTTGAATTTTTTATGCTCTTTTTTCAGTCTTTTTCTGATTTACATACACAGAGAGAGATATTTATATATACATATATAAAACATATGTGTTTTCTTCAAGAAGTTGAAACTTGCTTTATTACATACAGTTTCATAAGTCCTTTATTGAAATTAAATACACTATGTTCATTTTAGCCTACTATTTGTTTGAAAGCAGTTGCTATTCTAGTATTAATTCTCAATGGAATAACTGATTTCAGAAAAATACAGGTGGCAATGTTGTGGAGGAACACTTAATAACTTAGAGATTCCGGAAATTTAATACGAAAAAACCTGATGGGCTCCAGTTATTTTCTGTTAAAATTACCAATATGTCATTGGCAACTCCTCTTAAAAATTATGCTGAAAGCCGGGTGCAGTGGCTCACACCTGTAATCCTAGCACTTTGGGAAGCCAAGGTGGGAGGATTGCTTGAGGGCAGGTGTTCCAGACCAGTCTGAGCAACATAGCAAGACCCTCATCTCTACAAAAGAAAAATAGCTGGGCATGATGGTGTGCACCTGTGATCGCAGCTACTCAAGAGGCTGAGGCAGGAGGATTGCTTAAGCCCAGGAGTTTGAGGTTGCAATGACCTGTGATGATGCCACTGCGCTCTAGCGCAGGTAACAGAGTGAGACCATGTCCCCTCCAAAATGCTGAAAAAATGTGTTTGCTTTATTGACTTAGATGACTTTATTCTGAAAGAATGACTTACCATAGCTGAATCAGGCATTCTTCAGCATTCGCTGTGATGATACTGTTCTTGTAGAAATAATAATTTTTTTTTTACTCAGTTGCTGGATGCATGAGGAATCCATATGAGTGTTGTGTATTAGTTTCTATTGCTGCTGTACAAAATTACCACAAACTTTATTGTTTAAACAATAAAATGTATTATCTTACAGTTCTGTAGATCAGAAGTCCAATATGGGTTTTATCGAGCTAAAATCAAAGTGTCAGCAGGGATGCATTTCATTCTTGTGGTGCTAGAGGGGAGTCCATTTCTTTGTCTTTGGCAGGATCTAGACACTGCCCACATTAAGTGGATCATGGCCCTCTTTGTCCATCTTCAAATCCAGTAACAATACATCTCTAACCATTCTTCAGTAGTCACAGCTCCCTCTGACCATAGCCAGGAAAAGTTCTGTGACATCCAGATAATGCAAGATAATCTCCCCTTCACAAGTACCCTAGCTTAATCACATCTACAAAGTATCTTTTGCCATGTCAGGTAACATATTTGCAGATATTGGGAATTAGGGAATAGGCGTCTTTAATTGGCCATTATTCTTTCTACCACAGGTTGGCTGCTTGGAGAAAATTATGTAGTCTAGCAGTACCACCTGTGGCCAAAGAGGGCACATAAAGGGCTTTATACCAGGAGTTTAGGCTTCATTGATGATGATTTAATCAAAGGCAAGATGATTAACAAACTTCTAAAAACACTAACAAGAACACTGAATTAATAATTATATCCTTAATTTTTACTGCAATTTATATTATGGAAATAAAAACCCAAACAAAAGAATTCAAATCTGACAAGGGACTTGTACCTAGAATATATAAAGAACTCTTACAACTCAATTGTAAAATGACATATAACACAATTACAAATGGGTAAAAATCTAAATAGATATTTTTTCAAGGAAGATATACAAATGGCCAACAACCACATGAAAAGATTTTCAACATCATTACTTATTTGGGATATACAAATCAAAATCAGATGATACCACAAGGATGGCTATAATCAAAAAGTAAGATAACAAAAAGCATTTCCAGGATGTGGAAAAACTGTAACCCTGATACACTGCTAAGTGGGAACATAAAGTGATTCGGTCACTTTGTAAAACAGTCTGGCAGTTCTTCAAACAATTAAACATAGAAATGTCATCTGACCCAGAAATTCCCCTTAGGGAAATAAAAACATATGGATGAGTATTTGTACATGAATGTTCATAGTAGCATTATTCATAATAGCCAAAAGGTGGAAACTACCCCAATGTCCAACAAAGGATGAACGAATAATCAAAATGTGATATACCTATACAATGGAATATTATTTGGCCATAAATAGAAATGAAGTATTGATACATGCTGCAACGTGAATGAACCTTGAAAGCATTATCTTACGTGAAAAAGTCAGTCACAAAAGTCCACATATTATATTATTCCATTCATATGAAAGTCCAGCATAGGACACTCTATAGAGGCAGAAAGTAGATTAGTGATTGCTTAGGGCTGAGGGCAAGAGGGATGTGAACATTGGGGAGCGGGGAGGAAGAATGATAGTTAAAATACACAGAATTTCTTCTGAGGTGATGAAAATGTTCTAAAATCATGACGATGGATGCACAATTATGTGAATATATTAAAAGCCATTGAATTGTATATGTTAAGTGGGTGAATTGTATGGTTTGTGAATTATATCCCCTTAAAGCTGTTTTTTAAAAACGATAAAACAAAAATTATTCTTGTCATGACAAAAAAAAAAAAAAAAGGAGGAAACCAAAAGTGTGACAGGCCCAACTTTGAGATCTGCCTATTTAGAAAATAATTTTCCAATAATTTGAAAGTTGTGAAAACTCTTTCTGTGAAACAGTTCCCAGGCTTAGGTGTTGGAAAGAAGAGGAAGTAATCTATTCTTTAATAAAGCATTGGTTAAATACTCTTTTTAGAACTATCACTGATTGCAATTTTGAAGTGTCTACTCATAGCGTCTATAATATGTACCATGGAAAAGATGTACTTGTGAAGCTGTCCCCATGTTGCTTCAGAAAACATTTTGCTCCCAAATGCATACTCCTCTCGGCTTAAATGTTAAATTATTTTATGTAATCAATAACACCTCAACAGCATTAGACAGTAACATAAGTGAAAGTTTGCTCTTTGTAATCCTCCCTGTGCAATACCACCGAGCTCTGTCTATACACACAAAAGCCACATGAAAATAGAACCCAGTGTTTCATATTACATAGCCTATTCGGTACATCCAGAATTTTGCCTCCAATATTAAACCCGAAAATAGTGAAACGCGTGGTGGCGCTGCAGGCTAAGATAACGGAAAACAGAATTGCCTACGCAGCTCCAGTATCCAGCCAAACCGTTTCGCACTGTCTGGAAGCAAAAGAAGAGCTTTCTCAGCCAGAGCAAGAGAGAGAGTGAAGCTTCTTTAAAACACGATTCAACGGCTTAGTTCTGACGTTCTGGACTGCAGGATCGCGCTACCAGGATCCTGGACATACATAAAGCTCCTGTGAACGAAATTTTCAGGAAACAGCAATGGAGATTGGATGGATGCACAATCAGAAACAAAGGCAAGTCCTAGTTTTCTTTGTTTTGCTGAGCATGCCTGCTGGAGTGGGCGCCGAGTTGGGGCCGTATTCCATAGTGGAAGAAACGGAGAGAGGTTCTTTTGTGGCAAATCTAAGGAAAGACCTCGGATTGGAGTTGACAGAGATGTCCACCCGGGGGGTCCGGATCATTTCCCAGGGGAACAAGGAGCATTTGCAGCTCGCAGTTCAAACTGGGGATTTGCTTATAAACGAGAAACTAGATCGAGAGGAACTATGTGGTCCTGCTGAGCCATGTGTACTACATTTCCAAGTGTTAATGGAAAAACCATTAGAAATATTTCAGGCTGAGCTGAGGGTGAGAGATATAAATGACCATTCTCCTGTGTTTACTGAAAAAGAAATGCTTCTTAAAATTCCGGAAAACAGTCCTCTAGGAAATGCATTTCCTCTGAATAATGCTGTAGACTTGGATGTGGGAAGCAATAATGTTCAAAACTACAAAATCAGCTCCAATTCCCATTTCCGAGTTCTAACCCAAGAACGCAGAGATGGCAGGAAATACCCAGAGCTGGTGTTGGATAAGGAGCTGGATCGGGAAGAGGAGCCTGAACTAAGATTAATCCTGACTGCGCTGGATGGCGGCTCACCGCCCCGGTCTGGGACAGCCAAGGTTCGTATTGAAATAGTGGACACCAATGATAACGCCCCTGAGTTTGAGCAGCCGATCTACAAGGTGCAGATTCCGGAGGACAGACCTATTGGCTCCCTGGTTGTCACTGTCGTCGCCAGGGATTTAGACAGTGGAGTCAATGGAAAAATATCCTACACACTCTTTCAGCCTTCAGATGATATGAGCAAAACTTTGGAGGTAAATCCTACGACAGGAGAAATTCGACTGAGAAAACAAGTAGATTATGAAACAGTACTGTCTTATGAAGTGGACATCAAGGCCACGGATGGGGGAGGTCTTTCAGGAAAGTGCACTCTTCTCCTGCAGGTCGTGGATGTGAATGATAATCCCCCAGAAGTGACCATGTCTGCACTCACGAGCCCCATCCCAGAGAACTCACCTGAGACAGTAGTTGCTGTTTTCAGTGTTTCGGATCCTGACTCCGGACAAAATGGCAAGACAATTTCCTCCATCCAGGAAGACCTTCCTTTTCTTCTAAAACCTTCAGTCAAGAACTTTTACACTTTGACAACGAAGAGAGCACTCGACAGAGAAGCAAGAGCCCAATATAACATCACCATCACAGTCACAGACTTGGGGACACCCAGGCTTAAAACACAGCTCAACATAACCGTTCTGATCTCCGACGTCAATGACAATGCCCCTGTCTTCTTCCAAACCTCTTACACACTACTTGTCCCCGAGAACAACAGCCCCGCCCTGCACATCGGCAGCGTCAGCGCCACAGACAGAGACTCGGGCACCAACGCCCAGGTCACCTACTCGCTCCTGACGCCCCAGGACCCACACCTGCCCCTCGCCTCCCTGGTCTCCATCAACGCGGACAACGGGCACCTGTTCGCCCTCAGGTCGCTGGACTACGAGGCCCTGCAGGCGTTCGAGTTCCGCGTGGGCGCCACAGACCGAGGCTCCCCTGCGCTGAGCAGCGAGGCGCTGGTGCGCGTGGTGGTGGTGGACGACAACGACAACTCGCCCTTCGTGCTGTACCCGCTGCAGAACGGCTCTGCGCCCTGCACCGAGCTGGTGCCCAGGGCGGCAGAGGCCGGCTACCTGGTGACCAAGGTGGTGGCGGTGGATGGAGACTCGGGCCAGAACGCCTGGCTGTCGTTCCAGCTGCTCAAGGCCACGGAGCCCGGGCTGTTCAGCGTGTGGGCGCACAATGGCGAGGTGCGCACCGCCAGGCCGCTGAGCGAGCGCGACGCGGCCAAGCACAGGCTGGTGGTGCTGGTGAAGGACAATGGCGAGCCTCCGCTGTCTGCCACCGTCACGCTGCACGTGCTCCTGGTGGATGGCTTCTCCCAGCCCTACCTGCCGCTCCCGGAAGCGGCCCCGGACCAGGCCCAGGCCGACTCGCTCACCGTCTACTTGGTCATCGCCTTGGCCTCTGTGTCCTCGCTCTTCCTCTTCTTGGTGCTGCTGTTCGTGGCGGTGCGGCTGTGCAGGAGGAACAGGGCGGCCTTGGGGGGTCGCTGCTCGGTGCCTGAGGGCCACTTTTCTGGCCATCTGGTCGATGTCAGCGGCACGGGGACCCTGTCCCAGAGCTACCAGTATGAGGTGTGTCTGATGGATGGCTCCGGAACAAATGAGTTCAAGTTTCTGAAACCAATTATCCCCAACCTCCCGCCCCAATGCGCTGGGAAAGAAATAGAGGAAAATTCTAACTTCCACAATAGCTTTGGATTTAATTATTGATAAAAACCCATTGAGTAAAGCCATTAACTTCTTAATATTGTCTACTTTGTTAAGCTAAATTGTTCATGCTCACTACCACCAATAAGGCTCTGTTTCATTTTCTCTGTTTGATTGGTCATTAATTTCCAATTTTATGTTTAACTTCACCATTTTCCTTTTCCACATATTTACTCCAATGAGGTGTTTCTCATCACATCCCCATAAATGAAGTAGGCTTTATCTTCAAAGTTAATATCATCTTTTAAAAATTTCTTCTGCTCTATAAATGTCTTTATTCACTTCTTATTAATTATTGCTACATTATTTATGTTAGTCTCACTTTTCTAGAACTTCTTCAATTATTATAGTTCAAGTATTAAAATAATCTGCTGCATGTAATATGTGTATTTTCTATGTCATATTTCTTTTGTCTATTTTGTTTTCAAAATTGGTGTTCTTGTTGGTTTATCATAATCAATTTTCATTATAACACTTTTTGTAAACTGTGTTACTTTTTTCAAGAGTTCTACCTTCTCTGATCAGAGAAATAAATCTCTGATCAGCTTTATCTAAAAATAAGAAAAGCCATTGTAGGATATTGAGTTCATGTAAATGTGTTTACGTTTGAAGATAAAAAGGCAAAGATTAGGCCTTCTATAGGATTATGTAGAAATATTTAAAAATCTGTTGCTTTTAATTCTGAAGGAACAAATCAGAGGTCCCTGTTAAGTTTTTGATTGCTAACAATCAGTCCCATGAAGTTAAAAAAAAAAGAAGTCATCAGGTAGAAGTTTATATGGTGTGGTTTTTATATCCAACAAAGTGGGTTTTTTTTTTTTTTGCTGTTGTTGTATGTAGCCCTTTCTCTGTACAATATCCCTAGATTTAATCTGTATCCTTTGCTTATTATGAAAAAATAGAGTTTCTTTGTAGATATTATACCTTTGAATAAAATTCTATGTGAGACAGATGTTATAATGTAGTTCTTACCTTCAATAGTGTTAGGAGAGATGTTAGTTTGATCTGTTCTTTACCTCTGTTTATTTGGTGTGGAGAAATTGGATCCTACTAGATTTCAGTTAAGAAGGACCTTAAAATAAAGTTCAGTCTCTTCTTTAATTGTGCAAGTTATTTTAAATCTAATATAGAAAAAAGAAAGAAAGAAAACAGAAATTGCAAAGTATGAGTAAATGAAAACACAATTTTCTAATGTTAGGGATTGAAACACACTAAATATTGTTTCATGTCTGACTCATTAGAGTTTATTTATACATGGCTTAATACAGCAAGAATTTAGTGAGTGACTAATTTGTCTACCAAAGATGACTGATAACATAGTCGTCCTCAAGTGTCTCACATATTAACCAAGAGACAGAATGGCATGAAACAGGAAGCAATAATACATACAGGGTAATTAATCATAGTTGTATGCATAAGTTTTCAGAGAAGCACGGAGGAGTGGCAACCTAAATGCTTGGTTCTGGATTATAGAGTGATTATTCTGTTTAGACAATATAATAATATTTTGAAGAAGTTTGTTGAAGAAGGTTGCAAATGAGCTTTTTTTTTTTTTGTCAGTTTTTGCTGTCCTATGCCCAGTGTTTCTGGAAAAGTAAAATATATTGTTTTGGTGGTCCCAGAAGGTACCCACAGTTTTTCCTTTGGTTGCGTAAGAGTTGTGTCAGAGATGAAAGGCCTAGTACAGAGCTAAATCTGGCACAGTGAAGTGAACAGAGTTACTGTTGGAAACATTTTTCACTGTTGAATATCTAAGTTTCCCTATGAAGCCACGAAGAATCCCAAAAACATGAATAGTTCTCTATCTTAGCATTATTTTTTACCAAACAAACAAAAGAAAATAAAAATAAAAAATTTAAATAAGCCACTAAAGGAAAATTTTTGTAAGTGTATGAAACACACAAAAATTGGGTAAAGCCATTTCAGTGTGTTGGAAGCCACACGGTGGCGCTGCAGGCTAAAAAGATGAGGGGTAGGGACTTGAACTGAGAACGCTATGCAAGTCGCTAACAAAAAAGGAAGATCCCGACAGATGAGCAGGGGAAAAAAGCTGTAGCCGCCCAAGATTGAAAAACGAAAAAGAAATAAGCCCTAGGTCTCCGCTGCTATTAACACATAACATAAGTCTGGGATTCGCACCTGCTGTTTACATCCGGCGCTGAGATTGTGACTGATAAATGAGGCAAGCCATGGAGGCTAGGGAGTTCTGCTTCCCAAGACAAAGGCAAGTTCTATTTCTCTTTCTATTTTGGGGAGTGTCCTTGGCAGATTCTGGGTTTAGACGTTATTGGGTAACAGAGGAAACAGAAAGAGGATCATTTGTGGTCAATCTGGCAAAGGATCTGGGACTAGCGGAGGGAGAGCTGGCTGCAAGGGGAACCAGGGTGGTTTCTGATGATAGCAAACAACACCTGCTCCTGGATTCTCATACTTGGAATTTGCTCACAAATGAGAAACTGGACCGAGAGAAGCTATGCGGCCCCACAGAGCCCTGTCTGCTGTATTTCCAAATTGTAATGGATAACCCCTTTCAGATTTACCAGGCTGAACTGAGAGTCAGGGATATAAATGATCACTCACCAGCGTTTCGGAACAAAGAGGTGGTATTAAAAATACTAGAAAATACAGCAGAAGGGACAGCATTTCGACTAGAAAGAGGACAAGATTCAGATGGAGGACTTAATGGAATCCAAAACTACACCATCAACCCCAACTCTTTTTTCCATATCAAAATTAGTGACAGTGATGAAGGTATGATATATCCAGAGCTGGTGTTGGACAAAGCGCTAGATCGGGAGGAACAACAGGAGCTCAGTTTAACCCTCACGGCTCTGGATGGCGGGTCTCCACCAAGATCTGGGACTTCCACTATATGTATAGTGGTCCTGGACATCAATGACAATGCCCCGCAGTTTGCTCAGGCACTCTATGAGGCCCAGGCTCCAGAAAACAGCCCTGTAGGGTCCCTTATTGTTAAAGTCTCCGCAGAAGATGTAGACACAGGAGTCAATGCTGAAGTAACCTATTCATTTTTTGATGCTTCTGAAGATATTCCAACAACTTTTCAAATTAATCCTTTTTCTGGGGAAATCATTCTCAGAGAGATGCTTGATTATGAATTAGTACAGTCTTACAAAATAAATATACAGGCAATCGATGGTGGGGGTCTTTCTGCAAGATGTATGGTTTTGGTCCAGGTATTAGACACCAATGACAATCCTCCTGAACTCATCATATCATCACTTTCCAACTACGTTGCTGAGAACTCTCCTGACGTGGTACTGGCCATATTTAGGATTAAAGACAGAGACTCTGGAAAAAATGGAAAGACGGTTTGCTCCATTCAAGATTATCTGCCTTTCTTTCTGAAACCCTCTGTGGACAATTTTTACATCCTAATGACAGAAGGAGCGTTGGACAGAGAGAGCCAAGCTGAGTACAATATCATCATCACCGTCACTGACTTGGGGACACCCAGGTTGCAAACCCAGCAAAACATAACAGTGCTGGTCTCTGATGTCAATGACAACGCCCCTGCCTTCACTCAAACCTCCTACACCCTGTTGGTCCAAGAGAACAACAGCCCCGCCCTGCACATCGGCAGCGTCAGCGCCACAGACAGAGACTCGGGCACCAACGCCCAGGTCACCTACTCACTGCTGCCGCCCCAGGACCCACACCTGCCCCTCGCCTCCCTGGTCTCCATCAACGCGGACAACGGGCACCTGTTCGCCCTCAGGTCGCTGGACTACGAGGCCCTGCAGGCGTTCGAGTTCCGCGTGGGCGCCACAGACCGAGGCTCCCCTGCGCTGAGCAGCGAGGCGCTGGTGCGCGTGGTGGTGGTGGACGACAACGACAACTCGCCCTTCGTGCTGTACCCGCTGCAGAACGGCTCTGCGCCCTGCACCGAGCTGGTGCCCAGGGCGGCAGAGGCCGGCTACCTGGTGACCAAGGTGGTGGCGGTGGACGGAGACTCGGGCCAGAACGCCTGGCTGTCGTTCCAGCTGCTCAAGGCCACGGAGCCCGGGCTGTTCGGCGTGTGGGCGCACAATGGCGAGGTGCGCACCGCCAGGCCGCTGAGCGAGCGCGACGCGGCCAAGCACAGGCTGGTGGTGCTGGTGAAGGACAATGGCGAGCCTCCGCTGTCTGCCACCGTCACGCTGCACGTGCTCCTGGTGGATGGCTTCTCCCAGCCCTACCTGCCGCTCCCGGAAGCGGCCCCGGACCAGGCCCAGGCCGACTCGCTCACCGTCTACTTGGTCATCGCCTTGGCCTCTGTGTCCTCGCTCTTCCTCTTCTCGGTGCTGCTGTTCGTGGCGGTGCGGCTGTGCAGGAGGGACAGGGCGGCCTTGGGGGGTCGCTGCTCCGTGCCTGAGGGCCACTTTCCTGGCCATCTGGTAGATGTCAGTGGCACGGGGACCCTGTCCCAGAGCTACCAGTATGAGGTGTGTCTCATGGGTGGCTCCGAGACAAATGAGTTCAAATTCTTAAAGCCGGTTATCCCTGATATACAGGCACAGGTCCCTGGGAGGAACAGTGAAGAAAATCCCATCTTTTGAAATACCTTTGGGTTTAATTTTCAGTAAAAATTCTGTTATATTTTCATGTACTTTTGTAATGTTATACAACCATATCAATATTAATTTTAAACTAGTTATGCAATTCAAGTAGTTTTCAATTTTCAGTTATTACATATCTAAATTTTAAATGTTATTTTATCCGTTTTGCATTAACAATGAATTTTAATTGAATTAGTACCCATTTCTAAAGAATAATTTCAATCCTCTCCAAGTGCACAACGATTTATTTATTATCATTTCTCATTCTGGAAAACTGAAGTTTTGATTTTTCTCCTAGCATTTTTCAGAGACTGAATCTCATGGTCCTAACCACCTGTCTATTGTACTTTCTTCTTATGAGAAGTCATATCTGCCCTTGGAAGCTTATTCTAATATTCTATTTATTCATTTAAAAAGCAATGCCATCTAATTTTAAATCACAACATTAAAAAGAAATATTTCTTTATTAATAAGTTCACAGTAGATGAAATATTATTTTATGATCAATATTGGATTCCAATATCTTTGTGTTTGTATTATTTTATTTTCTTTAAATACACTGTTATTATTTGGCTAATATTTTTTCGTTGTCTTTTGTTGATTTTATATATATATATATATATATACATAAACAGATTGTATCTCATAATCCAAACAAAATGTAATATACTGCATGAAAATAAATGGAAATTTGAAAGATTTTGAAAATTTGTGTGTGAAAATATTGGTGGACTGATGGAAAGATATTCACTTTTCATTTTATTTTATAAATGTATTTAATTATTGTCAAATTTAAAATTAAGATGAACTAAATGTTACAAAGAAAAACAATAGTTTCTTCAATCTCTAGTGTATTTCATTGGAGTGACTTCTAGAATTATCTCAATATTTCTAAATATGTTTCTACTATTATATCTTGACATTCAGTTTTATACTTTAATCACTTCTTGCTGTGAGAAAAAAAAGATTTAACTTTCTCTGTAACTAACAAAATATGTGCAAACACTGCATATTCTGTTTCTCCTATTTTCCTAATAGAATTATTAGTTTTTTAAAGTTAGACTAGTTCTGTTAGTATCCATAAAGCTAAGATTTCTTCAATATATGCATTAGTGTAGAATGATTACATTTCTTTTCTTGAAAACATTTTTCCTAGAACTGAAAATTGTTTTGTACTTGCATAATTTTCTATGTACTGCTATTGATGTTTTACATTATCTCTCATTTGAATTTCAATCTTTCTCCTTAAAATATTCAAATATATCAGATACATATCAATTATGTTTATTTCTTAGAGATCTTTCACCTAGATCTCTGCTTCATTTACACTGGTTGTTCTAAAGGCTGTCACCCTAAGACTTTTTTTTCTTTTAATATATTTCTGTATTCGTCCCATTGTACGAGGTCTAGCATGTTCTTCTTAGTTTAGTCCCTTATTTAGCTGATAAATATCTCTCAATGCCTTCATAAAAATGGATGCAGAGGAAGTAAAACTTTTTGAAAGCTTGCATTAGGAAATTATCTTCTTTTCATTTCACTTGACTGATAGTTTGACTGGGTATAAAATTATAGGTTGAAAATAATTTCCCCTCAAATTTAAAAAGCACTGTTACTTTTATTGACCGCATATAGAGTTGTTCAGAAGGCTGATTCCATTCTGATTCCTATGTCTTTTTGTGTGATCCCTTTTTTTTTTTTCTTTCTTTCTTTCTGGAAGCATTGATAAACTTTCCCTGATAGTCTGAAAATAACTTAGTACTAGCTATTTATATATTTATTAAATTAATATGGTCACATGAGTGTGCCCTATTAATGTTTATCTTTTTCTTTTGTTTGTTTTGAGATGAGGTCTCACTCTGATTGCCCAGTCTGGAGTGCCATGGCTATTGACAGGTGCAATCACATTGCACCGCAGCCCCTAACTCCTGGCCTCAAGAAGGACTCCTGCCTCAACCTTCTGAGTAGCTGAGACTACAAGCATGTGCCACTACACCTGACTGTTTAGACTATCATTTTCAGTTCTGAGAAATTTTCTTGGTATGTTCTACTCATAATTTCTCCCTTGAGTTTTCTATATTCTGACTTTAACCAAAATCTCAGTTAAATATTAGACTTCCTAGACTGCTTCTATAAGACTCTAAGCTTTTTTTTCCTTTCTTATTTTCTATCTCTTTAACACTTTTTCCATTTTTTGGACAATTTATTTAATCACTCAATGTTTTTTATTTACGTTTTTCTTTAAAGCTCACAAATATTTATTTCTAAGAGCTTTTTTGATTCTCTGAGTGTTTTTCATGATATCCTGTTATATACTTATAAATATAATATCTTCTCTCATCTATAATTAATATATTTATTCTTTAAAATGTATTATGTAAAAATGCATTATATACTATATACTCATTTTTAAAATAAATACTACTATATATTCATTTTTAAATAAAAGTGAGTCACAGGGAAGTTAAGAACTTGTGCAAGGTTTTATAGCTAGTAAAGGGCACTTAAGGCCTAGCTTACTGTTTATCTTATAATAAGAATACATATTTCATACAGTTACTATTAAGATTAAATGGATAAATACATGTGAAGCACTTAGAAAAATGGGTGGCATGGAATAAATACCAAATAAATATTAGCTCTTATTAGATTTCTCTGGGGATATTAATCACATACTGTCAAAGGCTTTCTTCTGTTTTCTATATTTGTATATTATTGTTCCTCTTTTTTTTGGTAGTGGTGGTAGTGGTAGTTTTCTATTTTATGTTATAGACATTTCCTTTTAGCCTTTCTATTTTATGTTATAGACATTTTCCTTAAATGCCTTGTTGTCCTTGGGTATCTTCTCATATTTTAGAAGGATGACATATCAAAATGCTGACAAGTGACTTTTTGTGAGTGAACAGGGCCTGCTGATGGCAGGGCTTTATTCTAATGCAATCATGCTAGGATAAGGCTATTACCTGGGAAGACCCCCAAATATCAGAATGTGTAAGTCTTTATTTGGGACTTTCATATTCTCTGAGTTGGAATTTTATAACATTCACTGTGTGGAGGTGGGGTGGGAGTCAGGCATATACCTTGTATCCTACAATCTGAGAATAGTGCATGGGAAGGGGCTAGAAGTCTCACCATTCAGAATGCAAAATTTTGCTACTCTCCCTACTTTTAGTTTCACACTTTAAATTGTACTCAACTCTGCCTGGGTCTCCAAGAGTAGAGAAAGTCCCATTTAATTTCTCCAGAGAATAAACTTTTCATTCTCTGGCCCTGAGTTACTTTTCTGTCTATGTAGGGTGGTGAAAGGAGCAGAGAATTCAACTCTCCCATATACATGCTTCCAGCTAATAACTTTTTTTCAGTCCTTAACTGACTTTAGTCTTATTTCACACATGGCTCCTCCAAATCTTTTACCTAAATGAGATTCTGTGGACAAAACCCACTAGTTTCTTGTGAGTGTCTTCAATGCAGGAATTTTAGACATTCCTTGGAACTAAGTCAATTGCTCTTCCATCTGCTTCCTGTCATCAAAAAATATGTGTTCACTTGTGCATTCTTAGTCTTTGTTAGTTCATATCATTTTTATTACTTCTCTGTCATTTTAGTGGGTACTTTAAAAGGAGGGAGGATAACTGTATGTAGTCAATCCAACTAATTTTCAATTTCTACCTTTCTGTACCAATTTTTCAACCATGTATCTAGCTTACATTTTCTAAGAATGATATTAGAACTTAATATTTTAAAAATGCAAACTTTTAGATCCCTCCTCCACCCATTCTTAGTGTACTTTAAGATCTTCTATAGTGGACGTTGTTGATGAGATCCTAGCATTTATTCCAAACAATTTCCCTCATTATGCAGCAACAATGCACTTCAGCTAGGACTGAAACCACTCCAAGCTTAAAAGGTGGTCTGAGGCAGGATTAACAAAAGTAAGGGCCAAAGATAGGTCTTTAGATTCTGGGACTAAAATCTCTACCTATAATTCTACACATCTTGAAACAATGATTGCTTTGGTGGCAGGCACATGTTCTTAGTTGGTCTAATCAGAGTGAAAATTAAGTTTTGTCCTACATTTGGGGAGAGAATTTCTCTCACTTTTGCTTCCTGGGCTGAAAGAGAAAGCAGATTGCCATAGTTGTTGCTGGAATGAATCCTGGGAACCTGGGGGAAGCCAGCTTTAGGAGTAAGAGTCTGCTTTAACTGAAACTAACATGTTCATGCTTGTGTACTTAGGAAATTTTCTGTAAATTATGAAAAACTGGAACTAAATTACAGACTTACATAATGTGTTCCACACAATATCTTCCTTCATTTTCTATCACTTCACAATTCATTGCTATTAAGGAAATCATTGTCATTAAAAAATGCCTTCTGGTGCTGTAGCAACTATCTAAATGTCTCATCTCAGTTAATCCACTTTCATAACTCCTGAAATGACACATGTACGTTTTCCCTTTCTTTTACCACCTAAGGAAGGCCAAGTAGTGACAGAACTTTATTCAGCTTAACAATCAGTTATACCCTCCTGGTTTCAGGTTAACAATTTTCTCAGAAAGTTTACAAACTCCTGGAGACCAGGAATCACATCTGGTATGTCTATTCACCACAACCAAGTACATTTGTTTGTGTGGAGAGTGGGGAAAGATACTGAATAAATGCTTTAAAACAAATACCAACATCATCACAAACTATAAAAAATATAAAACAATTGTTATGGAATATAGGCTATATCTGTAATTACTTAAACACAATGCATTACTTAAATACAGTATTTGCTTCTGGGGAACATTTATGTCAATGAAATGTAGGTAGCTTTCATCAAACTGTGAAAATCTGTGGAGACGCATGGTGGCGCTGCAGGATAATATCTCGAAAAAACTGACACTAGATGATGTTGCGGACCCTGTTACCCACTGCGCACAGAGAATTGGGAAGACAGAAAGAACACGCCTTCAAGGGATAACCTAGTAGCCATTCAACACGGTTAAAATCCTTAGACTTACCTGCTTTCTGATCTGGTGGACAGATCAGAGAGGCACATTTCCCAGAACTGGGAAGTGGAGCTGAAGTGATTCTGCAAGAAGCATTCGGGGAAGGAGCTATGGAGAACGGAGGGACAGGCACTCTGTGGGTAAGGCAAGTCCTGCTTCTCTTTGTTTTGCCGGCAATGTCTCAGGTGGGCTCCGAGCCTGGGCGCTTTTTGGTGGCTGAGGAAATGCACAGCGGAAGCTTTGTAGGCAATTTGGCAAAGGACCTGGGACTGGAGGTGGGTGAGCTGTCTGCGCGGGGAGCTCGGGTGGTCTCTAATGATAACAAACAGTGTTTGCAGCTGGACACGAACACCGGGGATTTGCTGTTAAGCGAAATGCTAGACAGGGAGGAGCTCTGCGGCTCCGCCGAGCCTTGTGTGCTGTATTTCCAGGTGCTAATGAAAAATCCCATGCAGTTTTTACAGATTGAACTTGAGGTCAGTGATATAAATGACCACTCTCCTGAATTCTTGGAAAAAGAAATGCTCTTAGAAATCCCAGAGAATAGTCCTGCTGGTACTGTCTTCTTGCTAGAAAGTGCAAAGGATTTAGATGTAGGAGTCAATGCTGTAAAAAGCTATACAATAAGCCCCAATTCTCATTTCCACATTAAAATGAGAGTCAATCCAGACAATAGGAAATACCCAGAGTTAGTTCTGGACAAGGCTCTGGATTATGAAGAGCAGCCCGAGCTCAGTTTCATCCTCACTGCCGTGGACGGTGGGTCCCCTCCCAGGTCTGGGACTGCCTTGGTTCGGGTGGTGGTCGTGGACACTAATGACAACACCCCCGAGTTTGAGCAGACATTTTATGAGGTGAATATTCCAGAAAACAGTGTCCTTGGCTCACTAGTTGTCACCGTCTCAGCTTGGGATTTAGACTCCGGAATAAACGGGGAAATATCATATACCTTTTCTCATGCCTCAGAAGATATTCGCAAGACATTTGAAATTAATCAAAACTCAGGAGAAGTTAGTTTAAAAGCATCCTTGGATTTTGAAGCAATTGATTCATACTCAGTAATCATTCAAGCCACGGATGGGGGAGGACTTTTTGGAAAATCAACAGTCAGAATTCAGGTGATGGATGTGAATGACAATGCTCCTGAAATAGCCGTGTCATCAATTACCAGTCCAATCCCAGAAAATTGGCCTGAAACTGTGGTTATGGTTTTTAGTATCCGAGACAAAGACTCTGGGGAAAATGGAAGGATGGTTTGTTTTATCCCGGAAGACCTCCCATTCCTGCTAAAATCTTCAGTAGAGAATTACTACACGTTGGAAACGGAGAGCCCACTAGACAGAGAAAGCCGAGCTGAGTACAACCTCACCATCACCGTCACTGACTTGGGGACACCTAGGCTGAAAACAGAGCACAGCATAACTGTGCTAGTAGCAGACGTCAATGACAACGCCCCTGCCTTCACCCAAACCTCCTACACCCTTTTGGTCCAAGAGAACAACAGCCCCGCCCTGCACATAGGCAGCGTCAGCGCCACAGACAGAGACTCAGGCACCAACGCCCAGGTCACCTACTCACTGCTGCCGCCCCAGGACCCACACCTGCCCCTCGCCTCCCTGGTCTCCATCAACGCGGACAACGGGCACCTGTTCGCCCTCAGGTCGCTGGACTACGAGGCCCTGCAGGCGTTCGAGTTCCGCGTGGGCGCCACAGACCGAGGCTCCCCTGCGCTGAGCAGCGAGGCGCTGGTGCGCGTGGTGGTGGTGGACGACAACGACAACTCGCCCTTCGTGCTGTACCCGCTGCAGAACGGCTCTGCGCCCTGCACCGAGCTGGTGCCCAGGGCGGCAGAGGCCGGCTACCTGGTGACCAAGGTGGTGGCGGTGGACGGAGACTCGGGCCAGAACGCCTGGCTGTCGTTCCAGCTGCTCAAGGCCACGGAGCCCGGGCTGTTCGGCGTGTGGGCGCACAATGGCGAGGTGCGCACCGCCAGGCCGCTGAGCGAGCGCGACGCGGCCAAGCACAGGCTGGTGGTGCTGGTGAAGGACAATGGCGAGCCTCCGCTGTCTGCCACCGTCACGCTGCACGTGCTCCTGGTGGATGGCTTCTCCCAGCCCTACCTGCCGCTCCCGGAAGCGGCCCCGGACCAGGCCCAGGCCGACTCGCTCACCGTCTACTTGGTCATCGCCTTGGCCTCTGTGTCCTCGCTCTTCCTCTTCTCGGTGCTGCTGTTCGTGGTGGTGCGGCTGTGCAGGAGGAACAGGGCGGCCTCGGGGGGTCGCTGCTCGGGCCACTTTCCTGGTCATCTCGTGGATGTCAGCGGCACAGGGACCCTGTCCCAGAGCTACCAGTATGAGATATGTCTGACTGGGGGCTCCAGGACAAATGAGTTCAAGTTTCTGAAACCAATTATCCCCAAACTCCCTCCCCAGTGCCCTGGGAAAGAAACAGAGGAAAATCCTACCTTTCCCAGTAGCTTTGAGTTCAATATTCAGTGACCGTAACTGACTTTTATATTACGTATGTATATAATTTTGTGGCACTTCCAAACCAATGTTTATTTCCAATTTGTGTGTATTTAAAATTGTAGTGATTTACTTTCATATTTTCTCATATTCTTTCCTGCTTTACTTTTTAGTGAATGCTTATTTACCTTTATTTCTGGTTCTCACAAGATGGTAATTTATTCTTTAACCTAGATGGTCTTAATTTGTAATTAATTTGTTTCTTAAGAACAATACCTAATCGCATTTTTCCCTGTTCCTACCTTCATGTAAATTTTACCCACAATTATGCCTATGGTAAAATAAAACATACCAAATCAGAAACAATTCCCGTTATCCAGCATTTGATTCTCTCTCTCTCTCTCTTTTTTTTTTTTTTTTTGCAGTTGGTTTTAAATGATTGCTATTCAGAAATGTCATTTCTCTTTCTTTAAACACAGTGAATTTTTATGTTAACTTTTGAATATGTTTATTAGTTTTTAATATAAACTAGAAAATCATATCCTATGATACAAAGACAAGTGTAATCACTTGATTAGAAAGAGCTAGAGGGCAAGTTTCTTAGTATTCTTTTCTCATTCATCCTGGAGAGTGATTGTGAAGCCACATTAATATGATGGCTACTCACGGAATCTTGGAATATGAAGCTGTAATTTTCCATGTTTCATTAGTGTTGCAAAGCTATAATGCAATGTGGTTGAATACAGGCACCTGAATAATAATTCGTATAGCATAAAGTGGACTTGTGTGCTATGTACAAATTTTTACCTGTTATACCAGAATTTAATGTATATACTTTGAAAACTCTTTTTCAAGCTTTTGTAATATACTACAACCAATAGTAACATTATGTTTTACATATTTTGCAACACATAAACATAAAAGAAAGAATTTTTTGTGAACACTGCTTAGCCTTTTTGTGATGCAATCTGAAATTGCCTATATTATTTCATTCTACTTATTAATAATTTTCAAATGTGGTCATGATTCATGAACTTGATTTCATGATACACTAATGGGTAGTAACCCAAAGTTTGAAAACCACTTTTTTGATATATAATAAATGTTGAACATTGAGAGTATATAAAGATAATCCTTTAGAGTTCTAATTTTTTAAAAAAATGTTTTCAGACCACTGTAGGAGGGACAGCTTTGTCTCATGTTGCACAGGCTCCAACTAACCACTCTTACTTTTAAGGATCTGACTACACTATAGAAGAAAGAGCCTTCATAGTTGAGAGAGGAGATTTTCCATGAATTTTATCAAAAAATCTAAAGTCCATATGTTTTGGAAGAAAAATGTAGATGAATAAAATTAGTAAAAGTATAGAGGAAAAGGAAATGTGTATGTGTGTTTGAGAAAGAGCAGGCATGGGAAAGAAGAAATTGGTGGGGATGAGTAAAATGAATGCTTCTAGTGGCATAAACTAGACTCAATTGCTTCTTGAAGATGTTTTAAATCTTTTTATTAACATTGTAGAGAGACTGGGTATTAGTCAGTTAATAATGCCAAGAAGTACAATCTATTTTTCTAGTACATATAAAATAACCTAGTATTTACACTTCTTGAAAGCTAAGATTTGACTACCAGTTCTGCTGAACTGTATGAACGAAGTAATCATTCTTTTCATTCAAGATAAATGGAGAGAACAGAAGTCAACTGTGTTGCATGCAAGCTAATCGAATTCTAATTTTCTATTATTGAAAACGGAACTAGGAGCAAGTTCTTTTCTCCCTAAATGAAAGCTTCTTTACACAGAGAATGAAACTCACAAGATGTTATTAAAGCCAACTATTAAGATTACTTTCTGTCTTTACTGCACTTAGTGGGAGAAAACTGGAGAACTTCTGGCTTAAAGAAATATGAAGTGTTATAGCTTCTTAGTACACCAGACAAGATGCATCAAATGCTGAATGTGACAAGTAAAGATGGCCATTTCACACACATTAGAATGACTATAATCAAAAAGATAGATAAGACAATAGCAAGTGTTGGCAAGGATGTGTGGAACTTGGAGCCATCATGTATTGCTTGTGGGACTATAAAATGACACAGCCTCTTTGAAAGCAATTTGGCAGTTCATCAAAATGTTAAACATATACTTACCAGATGACCAGCAATTTCACTATGTACCTATTAAAAGAAATAAAAAATATGTTTACAAAAACTTATACATGAATGTTCATAGTAACATTATCAATAATAACCAAAAGTGGAGACAACCCTAGTGTCCATCAACTGATGAATGAATAAACAAAATGTGATATTGCCATATAATGGAATTGTGATTACTCAGCAATAAAATGGATTGAAATACCGCTGGCACATGCTACAACATGGATGAACCTCAAAAATACTATGCTAAGTGAAAGAAGCCAGTCACAAAAGAATACACACTGTATGATCCCACTTATATGAAATGTTCTGAATAGGTAAGTCAATAGAAACAGAAAGCAGACTACTGGTTGTCTAGGACTAAAGGAATAGTGGCTGATGGACAGTGACTGCTACTAGGTACAAGTTTTCTTTTTGGGGTGATGAAAGTGTTCTAAAATTAGAATATGGTGATAGTTCCACAATTCTGTAAATATTGTAGCCATGTCTGGTGAGGGCCTGCGTCTGCACAGATGGTGCCTTCTAGCTGTGTCCTGACACAGTGGAAGGGGCCAATGATCTCTCTTGGGCCTCTTTTACAAAGGCACTAATCCCATTCATGAAGACTCCACCCTCATGATCTAATCACCTCATACAGGCTCTACCTCAGTACTATCATATTGGGGATTGGGTTTCAACATATAAATTTTGAGGGACCATAGCAACACTTTAAATGGGTGAACTTTTTGCTATGTAAGTGATAACTCGGTAAAGCTGTTAAAAATAAGGGTGGGAGTGGTTCTAGCATCCTGCCTGTGGTCTTCTCTCATTTCTAATGGTAGAGGGGGAAGACATAGTTCAAAGATCTCAGGTAGAAAATCTAACAGGTGCAACAATGGAGACAAGGACCAAGTACTTGTGGCTTCAAGTTTTTCCAGATATATGAGCAACAGGTCTCTTTTGTTTATGCAAAGAACTATCTTAATGCCCTGACTACATGTTGAATTTTTTCACCACCCAGAAACTGTTCTATGATATAATAATTTCAGATCTCTTCCTCTGTGAACACAATACTTAACCTTCTCATCTTGCTACATCTATTACATCCTGTCTTTGGCCTTATCTGGACCTCTATTCCATGATTCTGCTGCTACCTATCAAACCCTCCTATTTTAATTTCCTTCCTATGCAGCTGATTCCCTTGCTTACTACTTACAATTCTCTCATGTCCATATTCTCAATTCCCTTGTTCAATTTGCCTTCACTAAAAACACATGATAATACTCCATTACAGCTGAATATATTCTACTTCCTCCGCTCTTATACCTGGGCTGCTGCACTCTATAAGAAAAAACTTACAAAATTATCAATACCATTGCCACTGTAAAGTTATCATATCCATTGGGCTTCTGAGACCAAGAACTCCTTTTATAATTTTCTTAACCAGCTTTTTCTTCTATTCTCCACAACTATTTTAAACTCACTTTAAACCTCTTACCCTACCATGTACATAACCCCTTTTAGCAGATAAACTTGCCTAATAGCTTACAAAGAAAGTAGAATCCATCAGCTGGAAATTATCTCAATTTTCTGCTCCCTAGTCTATACCATTGACAGCATCTGTACCTATACTTTTCTCCTGCTGAGGTCCCTACCACCTAACTCCAATCCCTTCATATATTGTCTGGATCCCATCTTTAACTACCTCCTAGGGCCTAACATTATTTCTTCTGTATCTTAATTTTCTCCCTCTCTAGTGAATATCATACATTGGCATTTTAAATGTGTTCAAATTTCTCTACTCTTAAAAAATACCGTCTGAGTCAAAATTCTTCTCCCGATATCAATCTATTTCTTCCTTTTCCAGCCTTTTCTTCCTTTACAAATTTCCTGAAAGTGTTGTATCCCCTCGTTTTTGCTTCCTAATCCCTCTCACTTTTCAATCGAATGCAATCTAATTTTCATCGCAACCATTCTACTCAAATTACTATTGTAATGGTCATTGAGGATTTCTGTATAAATTAAGCAAGACTACACTGTGGGAACAATATGATGCAACTACACAGTGGCTTGTAAATGTGTCTGTCATTTTCATGTTACAGTTCCAATGTAAATGATTAGGTAGATAGGGCAGCTGTGCTCATCACAGTCCTTCTGGAACCAAATTTTCTTTCAAGTAATTGCTCCAACATTCCTTTTGTGTCCATTGTTCAAAACAGTGATCATTAAATGCAGTGCCTGAACCTTTCCTAGATTCCAATTAAAACAAATCAACAGTAAAAGACATTCTGGAGAGTATTGGGGAAAATCAAACACAAAGTATAAATTATATCAAGGAATATTGGTAAATTTGTGTGACAGTTATATTGTAGTTATGTTTTAAAAGATCTTATCTATTAGAGATGCTCAGTGAGGTATTTAGAAGTAAAAATATATGTCTGGGGTTTGCTTTTGAATACTCCAGATGTATTCATGAATTACTTCTTCAAAGAGGAAAATGTTTTAATTTTTAAAAATTCATAGGGACGCATGGTGGCGCTACAGGATAAGATGAAAACAGTACATGGGCTAACAATGTGGGCTCCATTATTCAGAACAGAGAAGATCTAACTCACTGAAAAGAGAGGTATTGAAGGAGCTACACATACAGAGCTGCTGGAGGGCTATCTATTCTCCAAGGGGGTTCCTGTCGAAAAATCAGAGCTTTGGCTTCCAAATACAAGGCTGAGCTTAAATTTTTTCACGAAAGAGGTTGCCTGAAGGAACCATGGAGATCAGAGGGGTACTCACTCTGCGGAAAAGGCAAGTCCTGATTTTCTTTGTTTTGCTGGGATTGTCTGAGGCACATACTGAATCAGTACACTATTCTGTGGCAGAGGAAACAGAAATCGGCTCTTCTGTGGCTAATCTGGCAAGGGACCTGGGGCTGGGGATGGAGGAGCTGTCCTCACGGGGGGCCCGGGTAGTGTCTGATGATAATGAAAAGCATTTGCACCTAGATTTGCTAACCGGAGATTTGCTCCTAAATGAAAAACTGGACCGAGAAGAGCTGTGTGGCTCCTCCGAGTCCTGTGTGCTGCATTTTCAGGTGGTATTGGAAAACCCTTTACAATTTTTTCGGGCTGAGCTGCATGTCAAAGATATAAATGATCATTCTCCTGCATTCCTGGACAAGGAAATACTTATTAAGATATCAGAAAGTACCACTATTGGAACCACATTCTTAATGGAGAGTGCTCAAGATTTGGATGTTGGAAGCAACAGTCTCCAAAACTACACAATTAGCCCCAATTCTCATTTCTACATTAAAATTCGAGACAGTGGTGACAGAAAGATATATCCAGAACTGGTCCTAGACAGAGCATTAGATCATGAAGAGGAACCTGAACTCAGATTAACACTCACAGCACTGGATGGTGGATCCCCACCCAAGTCTGGGACAACTTTGGTTCTCATTGAGGTCTTGGACATCAATGATAATGCCCCTGAGTTTCCTCAGAGTCTCTATGAGGTGCAGGTCCTAGAGGACACACCCCTTGGCTCCTGGATTATCACCATCTCTGCTAAAGACTTGGATGCAGGAAATTATGGAAAAATATCTTACACATTTTTCCATGCATCAGAAGATATTCGTAAAACATTTGAAATCAATACAATATCTGGGGAAATTAATTTGAGATCAAGCCTAGATTTTGAAGTAATACAGTCCTACACTATAAATATTCAGGCAACAGATGGTGGAGGTCTTTCAGAAAAATGCACCCTTCTAGTTAAAGTAATAGACATAAATGACAACCCACCAGAAGTGACCATGTCGTCAATTACAAAGACGATTCCAGAGAATGCCTCAGAGACCTTAGTGGCTCTTTTCAGTGTCCGAGACCAAGATGCTGGGGACAATGGGAGGATGGTTTGCTCTATTCAAGATGACCTCCCTTTTTTTCTGAAGCCAACGTTCAAGAACTTTTTCACTCTAGTTTCTGAAAAAGCACTGGACAGAGAGAGCAGAGACGAGTACAACATCACCATCACCGTCACTGACTTGGGGACACCCAGGCTGCAAACCCAATACAACATAACTGTGCTGATCTCCGACGTCAATGACAACGTCCCTGCCTTCACCCAAACCTCCTATACCCTCTTAGTCCGCGAGAACAACAGCCCCGCTCTGCACATCGGCAGCGTCAGCGCCACAGACAGAGACTCAGGCACCAACGCCCAGGTCACCTACTCACTGCTGCCAACCCAGGACCCACACCTGCCCCTCGCCTCCCTGGTCTCCATCAACACAGACAACGGGCACCTGTTCGCCCTCAGGTCGCTGGACTACGAGGCCCTGCAGGCGTTCGAGTTCCGCGTGGGCGCCACAGACCGAGGCTCCCCTGCGCTGAGCAGCGAGGCGCTGGTGCGCGTGGTGGTGGTGGACGACAACGACAACTCGCCCTTCGTGCTGTACCCGCTGCAGAACGGCTCTGCGCCCTGCACCGAGCTGGTGCCCAGGGCGGCAGAGGCCGGCTACCTGGTGACCAAGGTGGTGGCGGTGGACGGAGACTCGGGCCAGAACGCCTGGCTGTCGTTCCAGCTGCTCAAGGCCACGGAGCCCGGGCTGTTCGGCGTGTGGGCGCACAATGGCGAGGTGCGCACCGCCAGGCCGCTGAGCGAGCGCGACGCGGCCAAGCACAGGCTGGTGGTGCTGGTGAAGGACAATGGCGAGCCTCCGCTGTCTGCCACCGTCACGCTGCACGTGCTCCTGGTGGATGGCTTCTCCCAGCCCTACCTGCCGCTCCCGGAAGCGGCCCCGGACCAGGCCCAGGCCGACTCGCTCACCGTCTACTTGGTCATCGCCTTGGCCTCTGTGTCCTCGCTCTTCCTCTTCTCGGTGCTGCTGTTTGTGGCGGTGCGGCTGTGCAGGAGGGACAGGGCGACCTTGGGGGGTCGCTGCTCGGTGCCTGAGGGCCACTTTCCTGGCCACTTGGTAGACGTCAGCGGCACGGGGACCCTGTCACAGAGTTACCAGTATGAGGTGTGTCTGACAGGAGGTACTGGAACAAATGAGTTTAAATTTCTGAAGCCAATTATCCCCAATTTTCAAGTCCGTGACACTGGTAGGAATATGGGGGAAAAGGAGAACTTTCGGAATAGCTTTGAATTCAACATTCAATAAAACAATTTATTTTAAACTTCTAAGTTTTTACTATTCTTGGCAAACTAGGGGTACTTGTTGCCTAATGTATTTTAGACTCTAGGTTGTACAGTAGTTGTGTGCATGATCATTGCTCATACTCTCCTCACAGTTGCTTTAAAAATCCTTATTAGCGGCTATAATTATATTGAAATATAATCTGTGTTTTCCGCTGTTTCATTTATTTGGTCAAAATGTTATATTAATGGAGTTACTGCTATTTTGCTATAATGGTATCGTTTTGCAAGGTATTATTCTCAATTATTTAGATATGCAGACTAAAGTACTAAGAGCAAATATCAAAGCTTATGTAATTTGCTTTTAGACGCCATTAAGACAAAAGCTAAAAATAAAAATGTTGTTGAATATGGGTAGAATGTATGTTGGATTTATCACACTATAGTCTCTGAAAATTTTCATCATAAAGGGTCAAAAAGATGCTACCCCTCCATTTTCATTACTGGAGAAACTTGTTTGTTTTTCAAGGATTTACTTTCTGGTAAAATTAAAGTGACCACATTGGAAATTACTGATTTCTAAAGCAATTTTTCCTCCAACCATTTTTTTGTTGTTGATGGTGCTGTTGTAGAGGAGGAAACTTATAATGTTCTGGGCCTTGATGTTGCTATTTAGTTTTCTTTAAATACACCATGCTTATGAGTTCAAATTTTGTATTGTCCATTACTAAAACAGAAAATAGTTTAGAGTCTTATTCCGAGTAAAATAACCTTCCCTCAGAAGAATACAAGACAAAACTTTAAAAATTGAAATGAAGACTGAAACTGTTAAAGAAAATGATTTAAGTTCACTTCTCTTTTCATCATTGAGTAAATATAAAACATCATTAATAATTTGTGCCCTCTCTCAAATGCCTTCAAAGAAGGAATGGGTCTGCATTTATGGTTTATAGATGCCCCATCATGTTACAAATTATAATATCTCAAATCTATAAGTGGACAGTCAAATGGAGGATTATAGATAGAGATTTTGATAACTAGAATATAGCATGGATATAGTGCTAGTGTACATATATATTCATAATTGCTCTTATAAAAATTAAATACCATTATAGACTAGATGATTTCATAAAATGAAATTTCACTTGCCATTGCAAAATAGGTACAACAAATTCCAATTTCCTTAGGAATCTTTTTTCCCTTTGCTTCATGCAATTTTAACTGGCTTTATTTTGTATTGCAACAGGTATTTATTAGTTGTGTAGACTTCATTTAAATTGACATTTAAACAATAAAACCCTGAAAAGAATGGTTGGGCCCTCATTATCCCTCAGAGTTATAAGAAACAAAACTATATCCAAGAAAGCCACAGGTAGGTCGAACAAGTGAAAATTGAAGACAAAAAGAAAGAAGAATAGAATAAAAAGGTAGAAAAAAAGTGAAATGGAAAAAGGAATAAGAGTAGTGTATCTTTATTCTTATCATTATCCAATCATAGATGCAATTTTAAAATAGTAGTGAAAATATGTTTCTAGGAATTAGCCTAAAGAAGAAGGCATAAAACCTTTATTTAAAAAATGATATAAATAAAACAATAAATAAAATAATTAAATGTCTGAAGAAATTGAGAAAGGTACTATTTTCTTGATAGAACAACTTAACACAATAAAGATCTATTCTTCCCGTCTCCAATTTTCCTAGAAATCTATTGTTTACATGCAAGAGTACTCTTAACTATGTTTAGTTGGTTTATATGTTGGCTTCAAAGAGAGTTCACAATTTATCTGAGACAGAGACTATATGTTAAACATACTTTTTATATCCACTGCGGCTCTAGCAGATTGTGGTTAATGACTGGGTGGTAATAGCATCGCATATTACACACACACACAAATGCAGTTAAACATTTGTATCCCTGTATTACGCTGAAATAAATTTTAAAACAAGAAAACAGGCATATATGAGGAGGAAATATAATTTAAATTTATCAACAAACATACAAGATAAGTTGATATTCTGTCTCAAAATGCAACTCAGAAAAGAAAATAGGCATAGGAGGAGAAAATACAATTTACGTTTATCAACAAACACACAAGATAAATTAATATTTTGTCTCAATCCTGAAAATCTTCAGAGTCGCATGGTGGCGCTGCAGGATAAGATGGGAAAATTTTTGTAACAGTATATGCTCTGGTTTCCTTTCACCGGTGGAACTGAGAGCGCTGGAAAAGCAGGAGAAAAGAGGCTTTCGACAGAAAAGTAGGGCACCAAGAACACCCTTGCAACAGGATTACAAGTTTATAGACTCCCAGAGGTCCAAGCTGATAGATGAGAGGTGCAACTCCCAGAGCTGCTAGAGATTGAGTGGAAACGTTTCCGCAGAAAGACATTTGGCTAAGGAGTCATGGAGCCGGGAGAGGGAAGAGCTCAGCAGATAAGGCAAGTGCTGCTTTTCTTTGTTTTCCTGGGTGGGTCTTTGGTGTGTTCTGAGTCTTGGAGATATTCTGTGGCAGAGGAAACAGAGATTGGCACCTTTATAGCCAACGTGGTGAAAGACATGGGTTCGGATATAGAAGACCTGGCTGCACGGGGAGCCAGAGTTATCTTTGACGACTATAAACCATATTTGCGGTTGGATCAGCAGACCGGCAACTTGCTCTTAAATGAGCAACTGGACCGGGAGGCACTTTGCGATCTCACCGATCCATGTATATTGCATTTCCAGGTGTTATTTGAAAATCCTTTGCAATTTTTTCGGGCTGAGCTTTCGGTCAAAGACATAAATGATCACACTCCCACTTTCCTAGACAAACTTATACTTCTAAAAATCTCAGAAGGTGCTACTCCAGGAACTTCGTTCCAAATGGATAGTGCTCAGGACTTGGATGTAGGAAAGAATGGTGTCCAAAACTATACAATAAGCCCCAATCCCCATTTCCACCTTAAATTACAAGACAGCGATGAGGGCAGAAAATACCCAGAGCTGGTACTGGACCAATCTCTGGATCGAGAAAAGGAGCCTGAGCTTAGTTTAACGCTAACAGCCTTGGATGGCGGGTCTCCGCCCAGGTCCGGGACTACACTGATTCGCGTTGTGGTCCTGGATATCAATGACAACGCACCCAAATTCGAGAAGCCGGTCTATGAGATTCAGGTACCAGAGAACAGCCCTGTGGACTCCTTGGTCATCAAGGTGTCCGCTACAGATCTAGACGCAGGAATAAATGGAGAACTATCTTATTCATTTTCCCACGTCTCCAGAGACGTACGGAAAACATTTGAAATCCATCCAGTTTCTGGTGAAGTCCATTTAAAAGCACTTCTAGATTTTGAGATAATTCCATCTTATATCATAAATATTCAGGCCCTTGACGGTGGGAGCCTTTCTGGAAAATCAACCATTTTAGTTCGGGTTGTAGATGTGAATGACAACCCACCAGAAATAGCCATGACATCTCTCACCAGCCCCATACCGGAAAACTCTTCACCTGAGGTGGTGGTCGCTGTTTTCAGCGTAAGAGATCAAGATTCTGGAGACAACGGGAGAATGGTTTGCTCAATTCAGGACAACCTCCCCTTTCTCTTAAAGCCTACTTTCAAGAATTTCTACACCTTGGTAACAGAGCGCCCGTTGGACAGAGAGATGAGAACGGAATACAACATCACCATCACTGTCACCGATTTGGGGACGCCAAGGCTGAAAACCGAGCTAAACATAACAATGCTGGTCTCTGATGTCAATGATAACACACCCACGTTCACCCAAACCTCCTACTCCCTGTTTGTCCGCGAAAACAACAGCCCCGCCCTGCACATAGGCAGCGTCAGCGCCACAGACAGAGACTCGGGCACCAACGCCCAGGTCACCTACTCGCTCCTGACGCCCCAGGACCCACACCTGCCCCTCGCCTCCCTGGTCTCTATCAACGCGGACAACGGGCACCTGTTCGCCCTCAGGTCGCTGGACTACGAGGCCCTGCAGGCGTTCGAGTTCCGCGTGGGCGCCACAGACCGAGGCTCCCCTGCGCTGAGCAGCGAGGCGCTGGTGCGCGTGGTGGTGGTGGACGACAACGACAACTCGCCCTTCGTGCTGTACCCGCTGCAGAACGGCTCTGCGCCCTGCACCGAGCTGGTGCCCAGGGCGGCAGAGGCCGGCTACCTGGTGACCAAGGTGGTGGCGGTGGACGGAGACTCGGGCCAGAACGCCTGGCTGTCGTTCCAGCTGCTCAAGGCCACGGAGCCCGGGCTGTTCGGCGTGTGGGCGCACAATGGCGAGGTGCGCACCGCCAGGCCGATGAGCGAGCGCGACGCGGCCAAGCACAGGCTGGTGGTGCTGGTGAAGGACAATGGCGAGCCTCCGCTGTCTGCCACCGTCACGCTGCACGTGCTCCTGGTGGATGGCTTCTCCCAGCCCTACCTGCCGCTCCCGGAAGCGGCCCCGGACCAGGCCCAGGCCGACTCGCTCACCGTCTACTTGGTCATCGCCTTGGCCTCTGTGTCCTCGCTCTTCCTCTTCTCGGTGCTGCTGTTCGTGGCGGTGCGGCTGTGCAGGAGGGACAGGGTGGCCTTGGGGGATCGCTTCTCGGTGCCTGAGGGCCACTTTCCAGGCCATCTGGTTGATATAAGTGGCACAGGGACCCTGTCCCAGAGTTACCAGTATGAGGTTTGTTTGACTGGAGGCTCAGAGGCCAGCGAGTTCAAGTTCCTGAAGCCGGTTATCCTCAACCTCCCACCCCAGGGCAATGAAGTGGAGAAAGCCCCACCTTTCTGAATGCGTTTGAGTTCAATTAAGGATCTGATTATGATGCAGAACTTTTAGAATGAGTCTAAATTTCTTTGAAATTGTATTCATTGTCATGTACAGTTCTTCATTTTGGGTAACTTCATTTAACTTGGGAATTTTCAGAAAGTTTAAAAAATTAAGTCTGGCGGGGCACAGTGGCTCAGGCCTGGAATCCTAGCACTCTGGGAGGCCGAGGCGGGAGGATTGTTTGAGCTCAGGAGTTCCGAGACCAGCCTGAGGAAGAGTGAGACCCGTCTCTCCTAAAAATAGAAAGAAATTAGCTGGACAACTAAAAATATATAGAAAAGAATTATCCGCATACGGTGGCGCATGCCTGTAGTCCCAGCTACTTGGGAGGCTGAGGCAGGAGGATGGCTTGAGCCCAGGAGTTTGAGGTTGCTGTGAGCTAGGCTGACGCCACGGCACTCTAGCCCAGGCAATAGAGTGAGACCCTGTCGCAACAAAAACAGAATTTGAATCTATTTTCTCCTATTCTTTATATTAATTGTGAAAAAATTAAGGGAGCATGGATTTGCTTAGTCTTTGTTCCAAAATACAACATCAAATCATGTTATTGGCTTATACATCGTTTTCCCTTCAAATTTAATTGCACACTGGGCTCATTCATATTTTCTTAGTGTTCTGGCTGTAGATCCTCTCACCAACATTTTTACATGGTTGATAGTATTATTATAGAGGAAAATGCATGATATGAATAAAAACATAGTTGCTTGTTATCTGGTTATGTTGGTTTTTAAATCTGATCTAATTTAGGTTTTCCTTAAAAAAAGCATAATCAATCTTTCCATTCTACTTTCCTGCCAAATATTGCAGAGAATTTTTTCTGCACTTAGGTATTTTTCTTCATAAATATTTGTGACCTGTACATATTGCTGGTAGATATTGTTTTATTAAAATAAATTCAAAATTATCTTTGGATTTAAGATACACACACACACACACACACACACCCAACCATGTTCTTTTCTTGTCTAAGGACTTCTTTGTACTACCCAAGAGAGCTGATCATTAGTGGGATACTTACTCCACTTTTTTTTTTTTTTTGCCATTCTTAGCCATTTTTATTGGTCCAGCATTAGACTCCTGATTAAAGCTATAATAGCCATGTTCCCCAATCACCTAAGTTTGTGATTAAAATACTGTAGTTCATCTATTTTTTCCTCTTGAATAAATGATAAGCATGACCTGAGGTAGCCATGTTTATATCTCTATAGGCTGGAAGCAGTGAATGGATTCTAGATAGAGAAGAAACGAGGGAGGACCAGAAGGAAAGAGTAAACATAAGAAGGAATAGAGACTGGAGGAGGCAGAAGCCTAGAAAACAGTAGAGACTAAGATAGCTACTTGGTTCTAGACCTGTAAGTTCCTGATTCCAGTTCAATGTCTAATTGCCCTTGGGTTCTCCAGTAAGACTACAGTTTCCTAATAGTAAACTTTCTTTTTTTTTCCTCCTCCCAAAGTTCATGTGTTGAGAAGTAAAATTTCTTTATTTAACCTGTCTTGAAGGGGAATTTCTTGTGACCAAAAGAGCGTGGAAAGATATATGCAACCTTGAGTACTCAATTAGCCTATATACCTTCAAACCCTGGTCTTATATTGCATGTCTCCAATATTAACTCAGTGAATGAAATACAAGACGTATAAGCTTAGAGATACCTAAGCTATATTAGAGGCTTATGTAACAAAATTTAAATTTGTAAATAATTTATGTGTTCTTTCAACAAATGCTACAAAGGGTTTTGTGAAATGTCTTGTTAACATGAATTTCTCTCCATTATGTTAAGTGTCCCAGGACTATTTTTTTAAAGTTAACACTGAAATTATTATGTTTTGGGGTGTCTGTACCTTTTCTCAGGATTGTTGTACCCTCCTTAGCAGATTCTTTCTTTTAAAAATTATTTGCTGAGTTCAGTGGGAACAGAATTAATCTATCATTTAATGTAAAATCATCTGGTTCTATAAATAATCCTAATTTATAGATCATATGGGCTGATTTGTGATTTTGGTTTCAGTAATAAATATTATTTGATTGATACATACTCTATTACTAGACAGCCTCATGAGAAAATTCTAAGTTTCTGCCAAGCCTAGCAACTTAAATCTTAAAAAGGATAAAATTTATATGAGAGATAAAAGATGAGAATGAAAAACTAACTTTGATCCATTAGCTTGCTGACATAGATACCAGCTTCTCTCCCATTAATATGTTTAAATGCATGGACATTCAAGGCACAGTTTCTTGGACAATTAATTCCACAATAAAGAATTTGGATCCATGACCAATATCTTTTCTACAAGAAAATTGTTCATTAGATTTTTAAATGTGAGAAGCATGTTATCATACATTGAAAGTTTATTTAATAAAATTTATTTCACTGTGGGGAGGAAAATATTAAAAAATAGAATGTTGATTTGAGTAATTGGTACCTTAATAGAATTAAACCAATATGAAATATAATTCTTACACTTGGCCCAAGCTGTTTTCCCAGTTAGCCAGGTAATTAGAAGGCCAGAATATATGATAGCATATATTATTTAAACATTGTTATAAGAACATTGGCTAACATTGGTGCAGCTGGGAAGACCCCAGGTCTCTTCCTCCAAGATGTATTCCTCCTCTTTAAAAGTAAGAGAATTTCAGTTCCATACGAGGATACCAGGATCCCAAGATATCCATAAGAGCTATATGAGTTGCTCACCAAAACTGAGTTGAGATCTTTCCTAGTTGTAAATTAATCTGCTGTTTCAGATGGATCTAACTTATTTTCACCTGCACTTTATTCTTCACTTTAACTTCAGCTTTCATCTTTGACTATTTCCTCTTCAAGATCTCAGTAAATCTCAGCTTCTATGTGTGTGTATCTTAGTTTTAGTAATAGATGTAGATGCTCTTTACAAATTGTCTTAGATAATGTAACAAATCAATATAACAAACTTAGAAAAGTTCTTAGATAAGATTTACAAATAAGTTATCCACAACCCCTTAAACTTATGAGTTTGCATAATAAACTAGTTGTAGCCGGTCTATCACTTAAGTTTGTACTCCTGAAATATGTGAATGAATCTGTTTATCTACTGTGCTAGCAGTGAGTTAAGAGTTTCATGGTCTATATTCTTTCTTTAATAGACTGATAACTACATATCTTTTTCGGCTCAATTTTCCTGGAGCACTTACCATACAATATAGTAGACATCATATTGTAAGTTCCATGAGGTCAGAGAAGGTATTTTTGTTCCCAGCACTTAGTGCAGTTTCTGATGTATAACATGAAATCAGTATTTGTTGAATAAATGAATAAATACAGTTTAATTTGCATTCGCATAATTTCCCAAAGTGTCTGGCATCATTTCCACATTCATAATCTCACAGAAAAATAGAAGTTACCATTTTAATTTATAAACCTCCCCAGATATGTAATCCGTGGTGTTGTGTTTTGTTTTGTTTCCATAAATCTAAGTAAGAATACCTGTTTTGTAGAATATTTAGCAAACTAGGTTTAAGTACAACGCGTGGTGGCGCTGTAAGCTAAGGCTGCTGAAAAACAGACTTGCGGATGGTTACTACTGTTCCGGTTACTATTCTGGCAGCCATAATCAAATCCGCCAAAGAGAAGAGGCTTTCTTAACTGAAAATTGCGTTGAGGCAAGGACTGCTTTCCAAAGATTGTCTACAGACCCAGCACAGGCATCCGGATCTTAATGGCTTTTGGTGTTGGAGAAATGGAGGCTGAAAAGCAGCGCCTTCCTAGACCAAGGCAAGTTCTGCTTCTTTTTGTTATGCTGTCTCAGGCTTGGGCGGAGCAGAAAGGTTATACTGTAGCAGAAGAAACAGAGAGCGGTTCTTTTGTGGCCAATCTAGCAAAGGACGTAGGGCTAGGGGTAAGAGAGCTGTCCTGGCGGAGGGCTCGGGTAATTTTTAACAATAATGAAAACCATTTGCAGTTGAACCTTCATACCGGAGATCTGCAAGTAAATGAAAAACTGGATCGGGAAGAACTATGTGGCCCCGCTGAGCCTTGTGTGCTGTATTTCCAGGTGTTACTGGAAGAACCTTTGGAGGTATATAAGTTTAAACTTTTGGTCAGTGACATAAATGACAATTCACCTGTGTTCCCAGAAGCAGAAATGATTTTGAAAATTATGGAAAATACTCCTCCAGGAACTGTGTTTCCCCTAAAAAATGCACAAGACTTGGATGTAGGCGTTAATAACATTCAAAACTATACCATCTACCCCAACTCCCATTTCCATGTTCTCACCCACAATGGTAGTGAGGGCAGAAAATACCCGGAGCTGGTTCTGGACAAATCCCTGGACCGAGAGGAGCAGACTGAGCTCAGGTTAACTCTTACGGCAGTAGATGGCGGAGCTCCTCCCAAAACTGGGACCGCCCTGGTCCTCATTGATATCTTGGACATCAATGACAATGCTCCTGAGTTTGCGCAGTCACTCTATCAAGTGCAGATCTCGGAAAATAGTCCCCTTGAATCCCTTGTTGCCACTGTTTCCGCTACAGATTTAGACACGGGAATAAATGGCGAAATATTTTATTCATTTTTTTATAGTGATGAAGAGATCGCCAAGACATTTGCGCTTAATGAACTAACGGGAGAAATTAAAATAATTAGAAAATTAGATTTTGAAAAAATTGAGTCATATGAGATGGATATTAAAGCCTCTGATGGGATAGGTCTTTCTGGAAAATGCACTGTCATAATACAGGTGCTAGATATCAATGATAATGTCCCAGAACTTACTGTGGTTTCAGTCCTAAACCACATCCCCGAAAATTCTTCTGAGATCACGGTAGCTCTTTTCAGTATTCAAGATCGAGATTCCGGGGAAAACGGAAGGATGGTTTGCTCAATTCAGGATGATGTTCCGTTCATGCTGAAACCTTCTGTTGAGAATTTCTACAGGCTGGTAACAGAGGGAGAGCTGGACAGAGAGATTAGAGCTGAGTATAACATCACCATCACGGTCACAGACTTGGGGACACCCAGCCTGAAAACTGAGCAAAACATAACAGTGCTGGTCTCCGATGTCAATGACAACGCCCCTGCCTTCACCCAAACCTCCTACACCCTTTTGGTCCAAGAGAACAACAGCCCCGCCCTGCACATCGGCAGCGTCAGCGCCACAGACAGAGACTCAGGCACCAACGCCCTGGTCACCTACTCGCTCCTGCCGCCCGATGACCCGCATCTGCCCCTCGCCTCCCTGGTCTCCATCAACGCGGACAACGGGCACCTGTTCGCCCTCAGGTCGCTGGACTACGAGGCCCTGCAGGCGTTCGAGTTCCGCGTGGGCGCCACAGACCGAGGCTCCCCTGCGCTGAGCAGCGAGGCGCTGGTGCGCGTGGTGGTGGTGGACGACAACGACAACTCGCCCTTCGTGCTGTACCCGCTGCAGAACGGCTCTGGGCCCTGCACCGAGCTGGTGCCCAGGGCGGCAGAGGCCGGCTACCTGGTGACCAAGGTGGTGGCGGTGGATGGAGACTCGGGCCAGAACGCCTGGCTGTCGTTCCAGCTGCTCAAGGCCACGGAGCCCGGGCTGTTCAGCGTGTGGGCGCACAATGGCGAGGTGCGCACCGCCAGGCCGCTGAGCGAGCGCGACGCGGCCAAGCACAGGCTGGTGGTGCTGGTGAAGGACAATGGCGAGCCTCCGCTGTCTGCCACCGTCACGCTACAAGTGCTCCTGGTGGATGGCTTCTCCCAGCCCTACCTGCCGCTCCCGGAAGCGGCCCCGGACCAGGTCCAGGACGACTCGCTCACTGTCTACTTGGTCATCGCCTTGGCCTCTGTGTCCTCGCTCTTCCTCTTCTCGGTGCTGCTGTTCGTGGCGGTGCGGCTGTGCAGGAAGAACAGGGAGGCCTCGGGGGGTCGCTTCTCGCTGCCTGAGGACCGCTTTCTGGGCCACTTAGGGGACATCAGTGGCACCAGGACCTTGTCCCAGAGTTACCAGTATGAGGATTGTCTGAGGGAAGGTTCAGGGACCAGCGAGTTCAAGTTCCTGAATTCTATTATGCCCAACCATCACGGTGCTGTGAATGACGTGGAGGAAAAGTCCAACTTTGTAAAGGGTTTTGGATTTAATCTGAAATCTGTTGAGTTTTCAGAGAATTCAGGATAAAGGTTAGTTATTTCTCAATATACTATATCTCCCTTACATTTCGTTTGTTGGTCCATATAGAATTTCTTTGTTTTTTGCTGATTTCATTTTCCTGGTTAGGAGATTAGAAACTTTCTTTGATTATATCTTCATATTTAGTCTCCTTTTATTCTTTCTCATTACTGAAAAGTCATGTATAGTTGTTCAAATTATCAGCTATTCAACATCACAGGCTCTTGATTTGAAGATCACCTCAGCCCTATTCTCTGTTCGATTGTCCAGAAATTTTTTCTATATTTTTGATGCTTAGAAGACAAAGATGATAATAAATATAATGAGTTATTAATATACCTTGTTTAATTTGATATTATGCTTACCTATCTTGAATTTTAAATGGAGAAATGTCTACAAAAATTGCATGCTTTTGTTTCACAATAATATTAAATGGGAAAGCCTGCAGTTTCTCCCAGACTTAAAGATTTTTCTGCTCTTTATAACAACCTTCAGTATAAAATATATATGAGTATCATTGAATGATTATTAGATTATTTTAAGATTTTTAAACAATAGATCCCTTTTCTAGTGTCTATCTAGCCCACCTCACCTTTTTCTGGAAACTTCTCCTGTCTTTAGTAGGGGTGTACTGTTGTGGCCAGATTCATTTTATATGACCCATCTCTCTCTGTCTCTGTCTCTCTGATTTTAGACAGATAGACAGGATGGTAGATATGGCTCATCCAATTTGGTCCAATCTGATTCTCTCTGTTTAAGAAAATGGCTTTAGAAACCAGATATAGTCTCTCTGTTAGGAACTTAACAAGAAAGTGATGTCATGTTTGGCTAAATACATGGAAAGAAGTACAGAAAGTCTATCTTCCCAGAGAGACAAGAAAAAAGGAGATGCCAAAAGAGTGACCTTACTGTAAATTTTCCTGCTGTATATTTTCCAGTCCCTCCCAAGTCTGCTTTCTCCTTGGCTTTTTAGAGACAACTAGGTGATCTGTTAATAAATTTCCCTCTAATTAAGATAGTTAAGTGAGGTTTTTTGTTGTTGTTGTCAAAATCAAGTTAGATATTCTTGCATGGTTGGTAAGTTAGACCTTCCTTACTATTAATTTGAGTTTTTATTGTGGATTTTCATATTAATATAATCAGGAATAAAAAAGGTTGTAAAATATTAATAGTTTGTAAGGGACATGCACAAGATTTTGTTAGAATATACAGTTCTGAGAAGAATTGAAGGGTCTTTCCAATGGTACAGTCTTTTTAGTGTTTAGTATAAATTCTAAGAAAATTTTACTATATAAGAAATAGTTTGAATATCATTAGCATCATAATAGCATTAGTATAAAATAACAATGACAATGTAAAATGTGTGTCTACAAGAGATGTATTCCTTATTTTTAGGATCACTATAATCTTGTTGCTTTGGTCTTTCTTTTTATGATATATCCTTTTGCTTAGGGGGAGCCAGGGTATTTTGCCATTAATTAAAGGACATTTTAGATCATTCTGAGTTATTTCAAATTCAAAAGAGCATGGAAAATAGCAACTTGAGAATATGCTGTCTTGTTTATCCAGGTTATATAAAAAGCTGGAATCCCAGCAAAAGAGAGGACTTCTGTGTAGGAGGAGAATCTATGTGTCAGAAGTTTTTAAATTAATTTGGATTTATTAATGGATCTATTCAAGAAATAGTTGTTGACTATCTACTCTATGCCGGGGATTATTTTAGATGTTGGATATGCAGCAGTGAACAAAACAAACACTCAGGTGTGACACAGAAGAGAAACAAATATGTACATCTATACTACGTCAGATACTAATAAATGCTAGGGAGAAAAAGCAGGGTAAGACATATAGGAAGTGCCCTCATGCATTTTCCCACAGTTTAAAAGTTTCATAAAATAGTAACTCTCTGATCTTATGTAGAGAGAATATCATATTGGAATGAACTTGTTGCTTTTTCCTTGATGTAATTCAACCAATAGGGGCCACAGTTCTAGTACATAGGCAGCCTAGAATTTGAAAGAAATATGGAGGAATTGATTCTTTTTTGCTGAGAAAATTTTAAGAAATCACATGGCTATATGTTGTTAGTTTTTGCAAGATGACTGATCACTTTTATGTCTTCTTCCACTCCTCAGTTTCCCTCTGAGCACCCCACCCAGACTACAGGCAATAGACGGTGGGGACCATGTCTAGATTGTTTACTGACGTATTTCAGAGCTTGGCACATAGAGATCAATAACACTTCTTTGAATAAAGGAATGAAAATTAGAATTGCATGACTTTGTGATTACATTATCACCCTCAATTTCCAAACTCTTTAGAATAGATGGGAGAGAATAGAACAATTGTAGCAATTCGTTTTGAAGTAAAGACAACGCATGGTGGCGCTGCAGGCTAAGGCTTCAAAAAAGAACCCATTAACTGCTCAGAACTACTTACTTCAGACCTCTTTCAGCTGAAGAGAAAGCCTGTAAGCAGAGCTCGGACCCGTCAGCCTCTAGAGAGTGTTACTCGCCTACCTTTCCGGACAGTTTGTCAACTGAGAGATCGATCGCTGTCTCAGTCCCATCACTCCCTGAGGTAGTTCTCGACCCGGTTCCTGGAAAGGCGTGTGCAGAAGGAAAGATGGAGGCCAGAGGGGAGTGCTTTCCTAAACAAAGGCAAGTCCTGATTCTCCTTCTTTTACTGGGAGTGGCTATGGCAGGCTGGGAACCTCGTCGCTATTCTGTGGTGGAGGAAACTGAGAGCGGCTCTTTTGTGGCCAACCTGGCCAAGGACCTAGGGTTGGGAGTAGGGGAGCTATCTGCGCGGGGAGCCCGGGTGGTCTCTGAGGATAACGAACCACGCTTGCAGCTTGATCTGCAGACCGGGGAGTTGATATTAAGTGAGAAACTGGACCGGGAGGAGCTGTGCGGCCCCACTGAGCCCTGTGTAATGCATTTCCAAGTGTTACTGAGAAAACCTTTGGAAGTATTTCGAGCTGAGCTACTGGTGAGAGACGTAAACGATCACTCTCCTGAGTTTTCTGAAAGAGAAGTGATTCTGAAAATTCTAGAGACTAGCCCTCCTGGAAGTGTGTTTCCTCTGAAAAAAGCTCAGGACTGGGACGTGGGCAACAACAACATTCAAAACTACAATATTGGTCTCAACTCTTATTTCCATGTTTCCACTCGCACCCGGGGGGATGGCTCCAAATACCCAGAGCTGGTGCTAGACAAAGAACTGGATCGTGAGGAGGAGGCGGAGCTCAGATTCACCCTGACAGCCCTGGATGGTGGCTCTCCACCGCGCTCTGGCACCTCCCAGATCCGCATCTTGGTCTTGGACGTCAATGACAATGCCCCGGAGTTTGCGCAGACGCTCTACGAGGTGCAGGTCCCAGAGAACAGCCCGGTAGGCTCCCTAGTTGTCAAGGTCTCTGCTAGGGATTTAGACACCGGGACAAATGGAGAGATTTCATACTCTCTTTTTTATAGTTCTCAGGAGATAAGCAAAACTTTTGAACTAAGCAGCCTTTCAGGGGAAATTCGACTAATTAAAAAACTAGATTTTGAGACAATATCCTCATATGAACTAGATATAGAGGCATCCGATGGCGCGGGACTTTCTGGGAAATGCTCGGTCTCTGTTAAGGTGCTTGATGTTAACGATAATGCCCCAGAATTAACTATTTCATCATTTACCAGCCCTATTCCAGAAAATTCCGCGGAGACAGAAGTGGCTCTGTTTAGGATTAGAGACCGAGACTCCGGGGAAAACGGAAAAATGGTTTGCTCAATTCAGGACAATGTTCCATTTATGCTGAAACCTTCAGTTGAAAATTTCTACAGGCTGGTAACAGAAGGAGCGCTGGACAGAGAGATTAGAGCCCAGTACAACATCACCATCACAGTCACCGATTTGGGAACTCCCAGGATGAAAACAGAGCAAAACATAACAGTGCTGGTCTCCGATGTCAATGACAACGCCCCTGCCTTCACCCAAACCTCCTACACCCTGTTCCTCCCGGAGAACAACAGCCCCGCCCTGCACATCGGCAGCGTTAGCGCCACAGACAGAGACTCAGGCACCAACGCCCAGGTCACCTACTCGCTCCTGACGCCCCAGGACCCACACCTGCCCCTCGCCTCCCTGGTCTCCATCAACGCGGAAAATGGGCACCTGTTCGCCCTCAGGTCGCTGGACTACGAGGCCCTGCAGGCGTTCGAGTTCCGCGTGGGCGCCACAGACCGAGGCTCCCCTGCGCTGAGCAGCGAGGCGCTGGTGCGCGTGGTGGTGGTGGACGACAACGACAACTCGCCCTTCGTGCTGTACCCACTGCAGAACGGCTCTGCGCCCTGCACCGAGCTGGTGCCCAGGGCAGCAGAGGCCGGCTACCTGGTGACCAAGGTGGTGGCGGTGGACGGAGACTCAGGCCAGAACGCCTGGCTGTCGTTCCAGCTGCTCAAGGCCACGGAGCCCGGGCTGTTCAGCGTGTGGGCGCACAATGGCGAGGTGCGCACCGCCAGGCCGCTGAGCGAGCGCGACGCGGCCAAGCACAGGCTGGTGGTGCTGGTGAAGGACAATGGCGAGCCTCCGCTGTCTGCCACCGTCACGCTGCACGTGCTCCTGGTGGATGGCTTCTCCCAGCCCTACCTGCCGCTCCCGGAAGCGGCCCCGGACAAGGCCCAGGCCGACTCGCTCACCGTCTACTTGGTCATCGCCTTGGCCTCTGTGTCCTCGCTCTTCCTCTTCTCGGTGCTGCTGTTCGTGGCGGTGCGGCTGTGCAGGAGGAACAGGGCGGCCTCGGGGGGTCGCTGCTCAGTGCCTGAGGGCCACTTTCCTGGCCACCTGGTGGACGTCAGCGGCACGGGGACCCTGTCCCAGAGCTACCAGTATGAGGTGTGTCTGATGGGAGACCATGAGAGTAATGAATTCAAATTTTTGAAACCTATCTTGCCCAATTTTCTGGACCAGGATTCTAGGAGGAAATCAGAATTTCCAGAATAATTTGGAAATTTCCATACTGGCAGTAGTTTTATCTTCCTCACTTCTCCCTTTCTTTATTTAACTCTGTAGTCGTGTTTAATTGTACCTTTTTTCTTTTTTCTCTACTGTTGTCGTTAGTACTGTTATTCTTTTCTTTCTTTCTTTCTTTCTTTTTTTTTTGGCCTAGTTGTTATAGAGTTAGCTTTTCAGTTATTGTATTATTAGTAGATATTTTATGTCAGAATATTTCATATTTCTGATTAAATTTTTAGTATTGATTCCTGAAGAATAATATGAAGGTTAGCCCCTCCTAATAAATGTAACTCTAATTTTAGGAGTACACTTCAGAGTATATGACACTATGCTTTTTAAATATATGCTTTTTAAATCATACTTTATTTTTAAAATATTGGAAGTCTTTTTTTGTTTTTATTATTTATACAAGTCTGACTTTTTGATGACCCTATTTCTGTTTGGGGTGGAATCATTTCATAATTATCCATGCCCAGTTTCTTCCGAGCTCCCTATTGGGATTTTCATTTTCCCAGTAGGCAGCAAAATAGATTATTTAAAGCTGTTCATTTCAAGACCACAGTTGTAGTAATTATACTTTCACTCTAAAATACATATGACATCTCCTAAAACCTTATCTGCATCATCTGTTCTTTCTCATCTAAATTAATGTAGAAAAGACTTATGGATTCTTCCTTATGTCTAAGTAAAGTTATGATCCTGTTAAGAGTCCTAGACAGGTTTACTGATACCCAGGTTAACTATGTTTAAGGTGTTTCTATAAGGCCAATAGACTCTAGGACTAACTAATGCATTTCCTGCAATTGTCCTTTTCTACAGCAGGGAAATTCTCAAGTGAGCTCCAAATTCTGGGCTCAGAGGAGCGTCTGATGTTACAGCATGCCAATCAATATCTACTTGCCTTGGGATGATGACATTGTTCTGATTGAAAAGGAATTTGAAAGAAAATACATTGTAGAATTAATATTAGTTAACCAAATGAAACTTATTAAGGGATATGTTGGTAAAGGAGTTGAATAATTTAGAGAAAAAAAATCTCCTCTCTTCTCAGGACTACTCTATCTCCAGGAGCTTCTCAACTTTGCAGATACTGTAGAATGATGTGGTATGCAAAATAATGGCCCCCAAAGATGTCCAAATCCCAAGCCCTGGAACCTATGAATATGTCATATTACATTGCAAAGAGGAAATAAAGTTCAAATGGAATTAAGGTCAGCTAAACTTAAAGTAGGGAGAATAGCCTAGATAATCCAGGTGGGCCTTATTCAATCAGTTAAAAGGCCAAAAAGCAGAGTTGAGTCTTCCTTGAGATAGAGAAGAAATTCTGCATGAGGTCAGCAGCTTCAGCTTGTGCCCCAGAGTTCCAACCTGCCCTTGCTAAATCACCTGCCGTACCGGTTTTGGACTTGCCTAGCCAGATTTCACAATCAAATAAATCACTTCCTTGCAAGAAATCTCTCAATTTACATCTGCTGCCTCTGTTTCTTTGGTTGAACCCTGAGTGATACACATTTTGGTAGCTGGAAGTGGGATTCTGCTGTAACAAATACCTAAAAATGTGGAAGTAGCTTTTCAATTGGGCAAAGGGGAAAGGCTGGAAGAATTTTGAGAAGCATGATAGAAAAAGCCTAGATTGCTTTGCACAAACTGTTAGTAGAAATATGATGTTAACAAATCCGTTAGTGAGGACTCAGAAGGAGAGGAGGAGCATGGTGGAGAAACACATGTTGCCTTAGGGAGTACCTAAATCATTTTAAACAGACTATGTGTAGAAATATGGATATTAAAGGCCCTGCTGGTGAGGGTACAGACACAAGGAAAATGTTATTGGAAAGTGAAGGAAAGGGAATCCTTCTATATAGTGGCAGTAAACTTAAGTTTGAGTCCTGCCATTATGTGGAAAGAAGAATTTGTAAACAATGAACTTGGAGATTTAGCAAAGGAGATTTCCAAAGAGTTAAAGGGACAGCCTGTTTTTTTCTTGCTGCTGGTAGTATAATGTGAGAGGAAAAAATATGAGAGGAATTAGATTGTGGTAAGAGCTGTAAAGCAAAAAGGAATCAGGACCTGATGACTGGGGAAATTCTCCGGCTACTCAGATTTCAAAAGATGTTAAAATTAGGAGACTGACTTCCAGGAATGCATGTTCTAGAGAGAAAGCCAAGGATATAGCAGGATAACATTTTATCAGTGCCTTGAAAGGATCAGAGTCGTCAATCACATGGAAGTCTCTTTGAAGAGACTAGCCATGTGACATAGATATCTTCAGTCACCTCAGCAGAAGTCAGAAATATAGAGTGAATTATTCAGGAAAGAACTGTGAAGGAGTCTTTTATATAATGAAGTAAACTCTATGACATACACAAGAGACCCACAAGGTTATTGAGAATGTTGTATCAGTAGAAACAAGCTTGAACTGAAAGGGATAATGAGAACAAATTAAATAAAGCTGTTGTGCCCCCAAATTCTATAAGAAAGAAACATACTATTGAAACTACTTAGCTGAAAACACATACTACCACTAATGAAAAAGGAAGGATGGTTTAGAGGATGGAACCAGGAGCCCAAAGTGTAGAGCTGTAAGCCATGGTGGATTAGTCTTGAAAGCAGAAGTCTCCCTGGGTGGATTGCTACATTTCTAGATACAGGTAATTACTTTTTCACTTTGATTTTTTACATAGTTGTCTGACTAGGTCCCAACCTATCTATTTAAGATGTGTGAGATGCTTTTCAGGAAAGTAGTTTTGCTTAGGTGTTATCAAGGGAGAGTACTCTGAAGTACTGCAGTTGAATTTATATCTTCATTCAATTATCTCCCAATTTGGCACACACAAATAATTGAATTTTCAAAGAAATATCCATGGCTAGTAGTATCTCCAAAAGTTGAGTTTCAGAGAATAGAATGAGAAGGGGAAATGATAAATGCCAAGCATACTTTTAAATCTGCATTAATGGTGTCCTGAGAAAGATGAAATACAATGTTTATGCAGCAATCCAGAATATGTCTTTCTCACAGGCAGGAAAATAGCAGGGCTAAAAATTTTACTTACTAAATTTGTCTAAACATGGATTCTGATCTTCATAAGTAGATCAGCAATCTATGTGTTTTGGTGGATTATGGCTGGTGAAAGGATAACAAACCAATTCTCCTATATGTCACACATAGAACAGTTTTGAACATAAGTGACAAGTCATTGTTTTTAGTGAATGAAAGTTAAGAATAGTGAATGAAGATTTTTGGAAACTACCAGGATAGAGACTCTTTCATCAACATAAACATAACCATTCATTTTTCCTCCTATTTTCTCTTCCAGATATTATAGACTCCCTTTAAGATTTCTATAAGTTCCAACTTGCCTTTTATAGTATTAATCCAAGGCCATTGACCTTTTTTCCTTATTTCCCCTCCTTGCTTTTATTTTCTTCCTAAATAGAGTACATAGGTATTTGTGATCACATGACAGCATTCATAAAGTGAGAGATCTTTTATTCCAATAACTGTAAAGTGGACAATTTTAATTTCTTCCAAAAATGCATTTAAATGGGGGAAATAGTTTCCTGAGAATACAATTAACTATATTTTTTACATAATGAAAATAAGCTGCAGTATTTCTTCACTATCCTTCAAACCACTGTTGAAAATATCATCATGGCATTTCTATTTCCATTACCATAAACATGGAAATTATTCTAGAAAATTTAACTAATGCTACTACTTAAATGTATGTAAGATAATCCTACTTTGACTGATGACTAAATTTTGAGAAAATATTTTCTTAAAAGTTAAAAGTTTGGTCATGTTAGCAAGGGACTCACTGGATATTATGAAGTCATGGTGGAGTGTTCTGATTTATCCTTGGAATAATGCCCCTAATTTATTTTACAATCCTGGATGAGCACTCTGTAATGATGTATTTTCTTCAGAAAAGAACAAAAGAGACATAAAGATAATGTATACTTTTGTTAACTCAGTGCCTATTCCTAAAAAAAAGGATCACTTTCTTGTAAAACCAACAGAATCTAGGCACCAATATAGGAAAAAGAATGTAGAGAACTCTTTTCTTATGTATGTATTTCCATTCTATTTGGGGAGATGTTTGTGTCTTTTTTCCCAAACAAATAAAAATAATATTCCATGAGAGTTTACTTTGGTGATAGTTAATGGGAATTTAACTTAGAGAGAGGCCTCATTGCAATACTTGTACATAAATTAAATCTTGGCAAAACCCTACAGCCTTTATGCTGGGAATTATAACAAAAAAATAATCAGGATATTGTCTTCATTGCTGTATCAGTAGCCTGGAAATTAGTGCAGAAATTTTACTATTGGCTATGGGAACCCCCTTGTGTCATATGCTCTGAAATGTGAATGAGCAAGTCAAGAACCAAAGATATTAAAATGATTGAAAATGCCCAAGTAGGCAGTCCTGGAAATGCTTCCATATTGTTTCATATAACATTTGACATAAAATAAAAAGGCCTATGAAATCAAGTTCTGTCTCTTTCTGATGGGAAATTTTTATCTGACAATTGTTAAATGTCTGCTCTATCCCAGGGAAATCAGATATTCCTAGTTTTGGCAGACCTAGAATGAATGTCAAAGAAGTCCCTGGGCATGCTTTTTTTAATATTTTTTATTTCAAGGAACATTGTGTCATTCAACTAGCCCATCCCCAAATATTACTCCTCAAATTGTCACTATTGCTCTCAACATTCAGAATCATATTTGAGAACCATATGTTCTTCTGCATATCTCTTATATTCTGCGTTGAATATGACTTTTAGAAATTCATACTGCATGGTAACAGAAAATATACTAATCAGAAAGCTCTCTTGCAAATTTAATACTGCTGTGTTAATCTAAGTTCTTTTGGTTTTAATCTACAGAAACCCAATTAAAACTAGCTCAAGGGGAAAACCCCAGAATTTATTGAGAGGACATTGGGGTATATAATATAATTTAAGATATGTTTGGAAATCAAAACTCAATGAAGGGTAAAGCCTTAAAACCAATTAGAAACAAGTACTTGAAAAACCATTTTCTCCATCCTATCTGTTCTTTGCTTTCTACTACCTGCTGGCTTTATTATTTTACTGCTGATCAGCTTCCTCCACATGGAGAAAAATGTCCTCACATTTCAAGAGTCCAACAATTCTTCTAAAATTATTATTATAAATTGACTCATGCCTTTTCTAGCCCCAAGTTTAGAAATCCTGGTTGGCCTATATCAGCTATAATTTGGGGCCAGGAAGCAGGAGGTTTTCATTTGTTTGTTTAATAATATGACTGCTCCCATTTGTTTTACATGAAAGCAATGGGGGTAGGAAATCTATGCCCACCCTTGAAAAAGAGAAGTAAATAAATGTCTGCATCTGTCAGTATTCACCAACACCAGTGATTTGAAGTTAAGGGAATCACAGTTAACATTTTTTCATAATTGTTGCATTTTATGTGTCCACAAAAATTAAAGAACTTTTGCTTCATAATCAAGGCAACAGATATATGGTAGCTCAATAACATGGGAAGTAATATCAGTGAGGACTGTAACATCTATTTCTTCTTCAAAATCTTCCTTAGAACATTCATTTTATCCAACACAATAGCTATTAGCATGTTTTTTAAAAATTGTATTTCAAAGTATTAAGAGGATAGAAATGTTTTTGCTACATGGATGAATTGTATAATGCTGAATGCTGAAGTCAGGGCTTTTACCGTGCCTGTCACCAGAATAGTGTACATTGTACCCAATAGGTAAGTTTTTATCCTTCACACCTCCCACTCTCCCGTCTTCTTAGTTTCCAATGTCCTTTACACTACTTTATGACCTGTGCACCCATCATTTAGCTCCCACTTGTTAGTGAGAACATGTGGTGTTTGTTTTTCCATTCCTGAGATACTTCTCAGGATAATGTTTTCCAGTTCCATCCAAGTAGCATGTTTTTTAAGTGGACTTTTTTCTCACACACCTGGATGCCCTCTTAGTAATATATCAGAGGAAGAGGTGCAATAGCAAAGTGACCTAAATACATGAATTTGTTGTTGTTGTTTCTATGTTTCTGACTGAAGCAATCATTATCTCACTGACTAGGGCTTTTAAAAAAAAAAGGTGTAGTGAATTCTAGCATTTTCAAAAATTGCTCCCATACCAATATTCCCCATTATGTCTGTTAATAGGCTGGAGAACAGCAAATAACATTTTCTGCAAGCTATTATTGCTAGCATCCAATCCTCAGAGTAGTCCTGTCATGTGGTGGCAATTATGGCCATTTTCAAGATAATATTAATTTCAATACCAAATGAGAGAGGGAAGTTCATTACTATATTTTAGATTTAGTCTTTCTCTTAACTTTTCCAAATAAAATATTTGGATTAATACCTAACAATCTTCTCACATACATGTTTTGAAACAGGCCCAGAGATCTCAATGTGTCAGTACTACTCCTTTTTTATCCTACTTTACAAAGGATTAATACTTTTGTCTGTCTTAGATTAGTCTGGAATACCTCAAAAAGAGCATTACTCCCAGGTTATCAGCGTAGTCACAAAAAATCAAGAAAATATATCATGATACATGAATAATGATACTCCAAGCAATTTTAGAATTCCACAGATACACCAAGAATATTTGTGTATTTTTGTGTGTTTGCATGTGTGTGCATTTGTGCGTGCGTGTGTGTGTGTGTGTGTGTGTGTGTGTGTATGTGTTTGGGGTTGGCTTTAGCAGTTGGTAGAGATGCACTGCATGTAGAGATATATATACCAGAGTAATATTGGTTTTACAAAACTTTTCCACATTAAGATGCTTTTTCTTTAATGCATGAATGTGTATAACAAAGTTAGCATTAACAGTATATTATGGCAGAGGTTGTATTTGCAAACTAAAGCAGATTTTCTCTTTGTAAATTCAACAATCCCAATACTATTGGATCTAGAATTTTAGTGGCCCTTTGGCCTTTAAAAGGCAGCCCAGGGAAAAGGAACTGTAAAGTAGACATGGTAATTTTCTGCCCAGTGAGATCAGGAAACGATAAAGTTGACAGTAAGATCTAACAGGATCAGGATTAGGGTGAGATCAGTGAAGCCAATGTGTGCAAGTGCAGGGTGGCTCCTGTCTTTATTTAAAATTTTGATATTTTGTTCCTCATAGATTTTTGCATTACATTTCAATTTTTAGAATATTGCATCAAGTAGTATTCATCTTTAATACTAAGTTTTTGGGTAATCTCTTAAAGTTTGTATCTGAGACACTTGCCGCACCCTTGTCCTAGTTGTTTGTTGTTTCCAACTTACATGTTCAAATGTCCATCACTATAGTATCAATAGTGGTCACAGCTGGAATCTGAGCAGTAAAATCTGAAACAAGTCCTTCACCATTCCAAGTATGGGATAGCAGGAGCAACAGTGGAAGACTACAAAGATATCCAAGCAGATCTGATGAGGTAGAGTCCTGAAGACTGGGAATAGAATAGCACCTGTATGACTGTCATTGACCAGGCAAATTTTTTACATGTTTTCCTTCCAGCTAACATAAAGAAGTGTGAAAAATATTAGCTATTACATAGATTCAACGTGCTTATTTTGTTGAGAATTTTCATATCTATGTTCATGAGAGATATTGGTCTACAATTTTTTTCTTATAATACTCTTTTAGAGTTTTAGTTTCAGGGTTCTCCTGGTCTCATAAAATGAGTTGGCAATTGTTTATTCCTCCTCCTCTATTTTATGAAAGAGTTTGTCTTAGATATTTATTAATCTACTTATGGTTTTGATAGAAATTAATGCTGAAGCCATCCATGAGTGACAGTTTCTTTGTGAGAAGATTTTGAGTTGCAAACTCAATTTCTTAAACTGATATATTGCAATTCTGATTTTCTGTTTCCTCTTGTGTCAGCTGGTAACTTGTTTTAAAAACAAATTTTCCTATTTTATCTAAGATGCTGAATTTATTGGCATGAAGCTATTGTTGATATTCCTTTGTCATCCTTTCAATATATTTAGAGAGATGCCTCCTTTTCACTCTGGATATTAGTAATTTAAGTTTTTCTTCCCTTTGTCTTTATTGGCATTGCTGTGGGTGTATCAATTTTATTAATCTTTTAAAATAAACCAACTCTTGGCTTTGCTACTTTTCTGATTACTTTCTGTTTTCTATCTTATTGATTTCCACTCACATTTTTATGTCTTCTATCTACTTTGGATTTAGTTTTCTCTTCTTATTCTTGCTTCTCTGAAAACTTAGATCATTGACTTGAAAACTTTTTTTCTAATTAAATTAAAATATATAAAAATATAATTTAAAGATATAAATTCCTCTATATAAATTACTTAACCTGCATTTCATGCATTTTGATGTATTTTGTTTTTGTTACCATTCAGTTTGAATTTATCTATAATTGTTCTATGGTATTCTTCTTTGATCTGTGGCTTAACTAGAAGTGTGTTACTTAATTTTAAAATATCTAAAGATATAATTTCTCATATCCAAAATAATTGTTTTGGTCTGAGAACATATTCTGTATAACTTAAATCCTCTGAAACTTATTGAGTCATTAAAAAAATTATCCAATATGTAAGTTATCATGGTGAGTTTCTTATGTGCACTTGAATGAAGTATGTAATCTACAGTTGTTGGGTATAGTGTTCTATAAATATGAATTAAACTAAGTTGCTTGATAATATTGCTTAAATCTTTATTATTAACATTTTTCTACATGTTCTATCAATTGCTATGAGAAAACTATTAAATCTTAAACTATGATTGTAAATTTGTCTATTTCTCCTTTCAGTTCTAGCATTGTTTTAACCTCATGCATTTTGAAGCTCTATTATTAATGTGCAGATTGGTAGACTTATTTTATCTTCTTGATAAATTGATATTCACAATTATGAATGTCCCTTTAAGTCTCTAGTTACCTTGTCTGATATTAATATAGTCATGCCATATTTCTTATGCTTAAGGTTTTCACAATATATCTTTTTTGACCCTTTTATTTTCAACCTGTCTTTATATTAAAAAGCATATTTTGTAAACCACATAGAGTTAGATCTTGCTTTTTAATCCAGTGTTAATATTTTTGCCTTTTAATTGGATTTTGTTCCATTTATATATAATATTATTATTTATATGGTGTATCTATTGCATTTTTTATTTGTACACTCCATTTTCATTCTTTTGTTTCTCATTTTCTGTTTTCTTTTGACTTAATTGTGTATTTTTTGATATTCCATTTTATATCCTCAATTGACTTTTTAGCTATAACATTTTCAGGAGTATTTCTTCTAAGAATAACAATACACAGCCTTTTCTTGTCACAGTTTACCTTAAATTAGCATTGTGCTACTTCACCTACAATGTAAAAACCTTCCAATTATATAATCCCCATCCTTTTTGCCATGGCACAAATGGATCAGCACAAGACACCGGACTTATATTTGAGAATTCATATGGTAGAGAATCTATATAATCAACTTTGAAAACTTCTCAAAAAGACCTTCTACTGTGTAGAAACTTTTCCAAACTTGAGAGAGCTATAATGAGGATAATCAATGTGAAAAAGCCTTCAGCTAGATTCCAAATCTAAATGTGCACCAGAGAAGTCATGCTCAAGAGAAATTACATAAATTTAGGGAGTGTGAGAAATCCTTCATTGATCATTCACTTGATAAGGCACACATAGAATCACACACTGGACACATAGTCTATCAATGTAAGGAATATAGGGAACTCTTCATATGTTCTTTGTATCTTAGGAATTATGCAAAATGCACATTGGAGAAGAATATATGAATATACAAAATGTAAGAAAGCCTATTCATTCTTCATCTATTGCTGTGCATGTAAGAACTCACAGTGGAGATAAGCCTCATGAAAATAAGGAATGTGAAAAAGCTTTTCATTCTCTTTGATCTCTTAGGAAACATGAAAATTCTCACTGGAGAGAAATCCTATGAGTGTAAAAAATGTGGAAAAATCCTCAATTGCCCTTCATCCTTAAGAGCACATGTGAGAACTCATATTGAAAGTTACTTTATGAATATAAAAGATGTGAGAAATTCTTTATTTCTTCCACATCTCTTACTATACATGTAAGAATTAACATTGGAGAGAAGACTTATGAATATAGGGAATGTGGAAAAGCCTTCACTTATTCCTCACAACTTACTCTACAAGTGAGAAAAAACAGAAAGGAGGCTTATTACATGTAAGGAATATAGGAAATTCTAGTTTACCCTCCTCCTTTAATTATCATGTGAGTAAAAACTCTGAAGAGAAGCCCTGTAATTGTAAACAGTATGAGAAAGCCTTCATTTATTCTTCACATTTTATTATACATATGATAATGCACATTGTAGAGAAACAGTGTGTGATAGTTAATTTTAGATGTCAACTGGGTTAAGGGAAATTTGAGAGAGCTGGTAAAGCATTATTTCTGGATATGTCTGTGAGGGTGTTTCCAGAAAAGATTGGCATTTGAATAAGTAGATTGAGTATGGAAGATCTACCCTCATTCAGTGTGGTTGGGTACTATCCAATCAGTTGAGAGCTCAGAAATGCAGATGAAAGACAAATTTTCTCTCTTTCCTGAAGCTGAAACATCCATCTTCTCCTGCCCTTGAACATAAGAAGTCCGGTTTCTCTGACCTTTGTACTCTGGGACTTGCACTAGTGGCCCTCTTTGTTCTCAGGCTGTCAGACTTGGACTGAGCTATACCACTGTCTTCCCTGGTTCTCCAGCTTGAAGATAGCATATTGTGGGACTTTCCAGCCTTCATAATCATGTGAGTTGATTCGTGTTATATATCCCCTCTCATCTATTATCTGTCTATCTGTCTGTCTGTCTCCTATCCATTCTGTTTCTCTGGAGAACCCTGACTAATGCACTCAATGAATGTATGAAATGCAGAAATGCCTTCAGTTATTCCTCATCCCTTACAAAACAGATGAGAACTCACACTGGAGAGAAATTTTATTAATATGAGGATTGTAGGAAACTCTTAATTCTTTCAAATCAATGTAAAATTCACATTACAGAGAAACCATGTAAGTGCAGGAAATGTGAAAAAGTATAATCTCTCATGCTTTACAGCACATGTGAGAACACATACTGAAGAAAAATAGTATAAATGCAAAGAATGCGGGGGAAAATCTTAAAGTGAGAACTCATACTGGGAGATATGACTGTAAAGAATGTGGAAAATCCTTTAGTTTGTCTACATAATTTCAAAGACATAATCAAACTTACATAGGAAAGAAACCCAATGAATGTAATTAATGTGGGAAAACTTTCATATACATCTATCATTATGTACAAAAAATTGATACCAGAAGATAAATCTTTAAAATGTTGTATATATGGAAGTGCTTTATCAGAGTCTTATCCTGGAAGTGGACTCTCAGCTCATAATTTATGGTTTTTATTTTTTAATAAAAACCTCTATAATGATAACTATTATTTCCAATACCCTTTCAGATATATCACACATCTTTTGAAATGTATGTTTTCCTTATGCTTCATTTATAAAAATGTCTCATTTCCATTGTGAAGTCTCCTTAGACCTGTGGCTGAAGTAAAGTGTATTTTTAATATGCAAGTAAGCATTTTTATAATTAGTGTTGTTCTTATTTCTAATTAATTTCAATTATAGTCAATGAATGTGGTCCTTGTGATATTGACTTTCCTACTTGTTGGGGTTTTCTTTCTGGTTTACTGTAGCAGATCCTGGTATTTGCCTACCTGATATCTATTCTCTCTTTGTTCCTTACTAAGAAAAGTTAGAATTTTTCAGATTATTGATCTGTACTGTAGAAAGATGTATCTTCAACATGTTTTGTAGCTATTGTATTTTAGAAGTAATTGTCTTGGTCAATACATAATTATTGGAAAAGGACAGGTTCATCTGATTGGTAATTTAGCATTTTGTATTTTGCTACTACTTCAAGTTGGATACAGAACTTCAAGTTGGATGCAACATTTCAAGTTGAAACGAGAGACTTTGTCATCATGAGGATGAAAGCTAGAGATAATGAAGGTTGTGCTAGATTGTGTTATATAAGGCTTAGAAATAGATTTTCTAGAATCCTCTTTATGGTATACAGGTTAAAGTTGTACAAAAGAGGAAACTGAATAAGATTTGGAATGGAGAAATGAAAAGGACATAGATCTCAAAAGGATGTGGCAGTAGCAGATTGACAAACAGATCCAGAAGTATTCAGCAGTTCCATCAACAGCATCTGCTACAGTCTGTATCTTCTCCCAATCAATCACTTTTGCCATACATTAAGTCCACTCTATTACTGATGCTTCAAGGTAGCAACTGGCCACAAAATATTTTTTAAATGTTAAAATTAAAAGATTTTCCAGACTCCAATGCTATGGCTAGTCTAAAGACTCTTGTCTCCCTCCTCCACCACGCAGTCTAGGTTTCCCTCATTCATGACAAGTGCTTCTATTGGTCTAGGTGGCTTGCCTGGTAGTATGACCTAGATCTTCATCTCTGAGAGATATGAGCTTCTGGGACCTCGCTCTTATCAGGCTGTCATTGCTGTAATTGCCTACTGACTGTTATTAATAGGCATAGAAGCACTGAGAGTCACCCAGTAAGTCTCCTGAGTTCCAGATATGCTCCTCCAATCCATCATTACAAAGCAACAACCCTAAATCCTCAAGATAATAAATATCCAATTATCTTACTGGTCTAGTAATTAATTTTTTTTGCCTGCTTGTATATTGGCATGAGACACCCTCAACTATCAGGAAGAAGTCATAATTTTAGGTTTAGTGAAATCCTTACTATGTACCTTGATGGAAGCATCATCCTTTGAGGGTTAGGACCTTTAATCATATAGCCTAGAGTTTTGAGGATTTGAAACACACATTTCTCAAGTAGGTCACTAGGATCCTTGATGAGAGGGGCCAATCCTACTTCTACTCTTTGATTCCCATATATTCTATATGATATGGTAATATATAGTATATCTTACACATATATTATTGTGCTATTGGGAACACAGTACAACGGCCATTGGTTCAATGTACACATAGAATTAAGGAGCCCAGTGACCTGATCATGAAGGGTTTAGTCCCCAAGAAAAACCCTAAATTTAGGGTTTAATGCCTTAGCTGAACCTTTTAGGGACATTATAATGCTCTATTAGGGCAGAAAGTATGAGGGACTATGAGATAAGACTGGTGAACCTCATAGTCATGTGCCCATTGTACCACAATATGGATCTGTTGGTCCAAAGGTAACGCTATATTGAAACCTATATAATAAATACAGTAATTTTTAAAATCCTCAAATTGTGGTGCTGACAGAGGCATTGACAGTAGAAAAGGCAAAATTCATATCCATAATAAACATCAGTCTAAGTATGAACAAATTACTTCTCTGTCCACGATAAAGGGGGTCTGATATAATCAACTTACCACTGAGTGGCTGTTAGTCTCCTCAGACAATGATATCACATCAAGGACTCAGCATTGGTCTCTGGGATTCAGATATTCAGCAGTGGATATAGCTAGATAAGCTTTGGTGAGAGGGAGCCCTTGCTTCTAGACATGCATAGCCTCCATTCCTACCCCAGGGTCCATTGCAAGCCTGGGATGATTGAGGACAAAGGTTTCCTAAATTCCAAAAGGTGATTCAAACTATCCATCTGGATGAGAAAGGTCAAACAGGAGTGTGGCCTGTCCATGGAATTTACTTATACCCCTGCACTTCCTGTGTCCAATTGATGTTAGACAATAGTCTACTGTCATCTGTAATAATCCATTTTGTTTCTGTAAAGGTCATACAGGTGAATTGAATAAGGATATGGTGGGAACCACTGCTTTGCATCCTTTAAGTCTCTGAGAGTGGCACTAATCTCTGCAATTCCAATATGTAAGAGGTATGGTATTACTTATAATTTTATTCTCATGGCTCCGGGAGAGAACAGTTTCAGGGGATTCCTTCCTGTTTTTACTCCAGAGGGAACTAATATACAAGTTCCGGCAGCTACTATATATATACCTCCTCATTATGCACTCTGGGATTGGGGAAATTACCTTAAAATAGTCCTGTAGATATATTGGACCCACTATGATGAGCATTTGGACCAGGACTCCGTTTATCAGTGGGCCAACATATGCTCTCACTTTAGCAAGGGGTCCATGATGACACTCTAGACTCCTAGTAACAGTGTCAGCTCAAGACTGTGTATCCACCAGCGTTCAAAAGATCTGGATCATCCCTATACCTCAGTATCGTTAATCTGGTAAATGGTCATAGGTCCCTTTGAGGAGTAGCCCCAAAGTGTATGAAATGTATATCACATATGTGCTTATGTTGATTATTCGGGGTCCTTCCTCAAGAGGACCAAGCATCCCCTTCAACTGATGGACTGATGAGACTGATAATTGGTTCAAATGTGGAAATTGAGAGAAGGATCATGGTCTTCCATCATGATCAACATCATCGGCCTTCTGCTTACCAGCTCTTGAACTTTTTTGGTTATATATGCCAACCTCATTTGTTGCTCAAAATTAATCCTTGGGAATAGTATAGCTTATTAGGCATTGTCACAGATCTCTGTGTGTTCAGGCCCCTGGTTGCAACTCTAACCTTGCTTCTCATTCCAGTAATTACTTGTGCTTTGCTTCTGATAGTTACGTCCTGGCTTCTATTATTTCATAAATGTCTCATCCACATTGCCATCAAGAAGCTCAGATCAAGACCCTGGTCTACAGAGATCAGCCACTACTGAGCATTTCAACAATACTAATGTCCCTTGCGTTAGTGTATCCCTAATTGCTTTAGTGAAGTAAGTATACCCTGGCATCTCCCAAAAAAAAAAAGATTCTGTGGATGAGTTTTCTGGTGTCATGTACTACATCCACTTTAATATGTTTGTTTCTTCTGACCCCGTTTTGAATACTCTCCAAGGCAGTTCTGCCATCTCCAACTTGTGTAGGCCATCATCATGCTCAAGCTTCAAACGGCCAACCCAGCAGTATATCAGTATATAGTTCTTATCCCAAGCATCCTTTCCAGGAGATAATTCTGAAGTAAGGGTGGCCCATGCAAGGATCACCAAGGGGACATGCTCAACAAGCAGTTGGGGAGCCAAGAGAGTGGGGATCGGTGGGCAAGTGCCTTTATTGGTAGTCGGAGTAAAGTACTCAAGCAGAAGGTGTGAGGGGATTTCATTGGTGTTTTACAGTAGTCAGGGGAGGGCAAGAAGGGAAGTTTGTGGCAGGGACCAACCTTATCACACTGTTGCACCTAATTGCCTGGGAAGGGTGCTCACAGCCTGCTTACAGGTATGTCGAGCCATTAGGAAAATATAAAGTCTTAAAAATTTACAATAAACTTCCTCAGCCAAATGTCTAGCCTGCTAACAATAAAGATCAGCACTAAACCATCTGTATGGCAAAAATGGCCCCAGTGACCATTGCTCCTCCCAGTGACCTACTTGGGCAATTTGTGATTTCCATTTCTGCAACTCTGTGCTCTGCAGGGTTAGAAGTCATGGTCCCTAAAGGGAAACATATCCACCAAGGGACACAACAAGATTTACAATACTATAAGCTAAATCAGGGGCCGCTGTTCTTTGGGTTCCATGTGACCAAAGTCCAGCAGACAAGAAGAGGAGTCACCATCTTGGCAGGGGTAACTGACTCTGATCATCAGAAAGAAGTAGGGCTGCTGTTACACAATATGCGCAACGGAAAATATGGTTGGCACCCAGCTGACCCACTTGGGTGCCTCCTGGTACACCCCTCCCCAATTGCTTAGTAAGTGGATAATTGCAACAATCCCAGATTGAGAAGGGCATGTTGACCAGGGCTCAGATCTCTCAGGGATGAAGGTTTGGATTACACACCAGACAAACCACTGTGACTGGCAGATCTGCTAATGGAAGGTGAGTGGAAACCTAGAATGGATAGTGGAGAAGGGAGAAGATGATTATCAGTTGCAACCCTGAGACCAGCTTCAGGGGTGGGAAGTATAGTTCATCTTGTTTAACTTTTTCTTCTAAGTTTCCTCCAGGAAGAGAGACCCACCAGAATTGTAGTGCCCCCATATAATTGGAAGATGCAAATATAGATCCTCTTCAGGGAAGGTGCCTTCATCATAGGTCTCAAATTATTTCTGAAAATTATTTTTCAAATACAAATACAAGCACACAATGAATCAGAGAAACATTAGTGAGAAGCAGCTAAAATAAGAGACAAAAGAAACAGACCTGTAAGAATTGGGATTATTAAACACAGACTGTAAAACAACAAGGCTATGTTTTCCTTATACTTTTTGTATCATGAAATATGACAGACATATAGAAAAGTATACAAACAGAAATGTTCAGCTCAACAATTTATTGTACATGAACAGTAATATAACTACCACTACATCAAAAAATAAAATATTGTCAGTGAACCAGAAGTCACTCTCATGGCTCTTCTGAACCACTACTTCCTCTCTCTTGCTCAGATAAACACCTTTTATGTTAATCACTTCATTGGTTTTATTCAGTTTTACCACGTAAATGTTAATTTGGGCTATATTTTAAACTTTATGTAAACGGAATAGTAATTATGCATTCTTTTGTGCCTGGCTTCTTTCACTAAACATTGTATTTGTGAGATTCATCCATGAAGGAATACCTGCGGCTGGATAATTTATAAAGAAAAGAGGTTTATTTGGCTCACAGTTCTTCAGTGTAGCTGAACTTTGTTCCCTTTCACTGCTGTATAAAAAGAACATAAACTATTTTGAGTTGAAGTTTATATTTAAATTTCCATTCTAAAATTAAAGTACATGAGGATTGTTGCCAGTTTTTAGCTATTATGAATAATGCTGCCATGAGTGTCTTTGCTATTCCAGCATTTCTACATTTCCATATTAATTTTAGAATCATCTTGTCAAGCTCTAAAAATGAAATCAGGACTTTGAATGGGATTAAATATATATATCAATTCTCTACAAAATGATTTTTTACATATCAGTTTAAATAGATCAGTTTGAAGAGAATTGATACATAAATGCAACCCCATTCAAAGTCCTGAGAGACATTACAGTCTTATAATATTGAGTCTTCCAATTCAGAAATATGGTCTATACCTCCATTTATTTAGGTCCTAAATTTTTCTCAAAATCTTTTATAGTTTTCTGCCCTACTGCACTAGGTAGGACCTCCAGTATGAAGTTGGATAGAAGTGTAGATGGTGAATATCCTTGCCAAGTTCTTAATATCATAGAGTAAGCTCTCAACATTTTACTATTAGTATGATATTTACTCTATTTGTAGTTGCCTTTTAGAAGACTAAAGAAGTTTCTTTCTAATGCTAGTTCTTATCACAAATGGATGTTGAATTTCATCAAATGCTTTTTCTTCATCTATTAAGATTACTGTATGATTTTTCTCCTTTATTCTGATAATGTTGTAAATTATACTAATTGATTTTTTAAATAATAAACCAATTTCAAAATTCTGGATTAGACCCAAATTGGTCATAATATATTAATCTTTCTACACATTTCTGAGATTTGGTTGAAGATGCAAGACAGACTTGAAAATCAGGCCCAGAGTCTAACAGAAAATGTGGCATAACAGCAAAAAAGAATAAATACACAGTCTCTATAGGTGTCCTATGTAAAAGTCAAGGTGCAATTTGGAAGACAGTTGACCCCTGAACAATGCAAGGGTTAGGGGTGCCAACTGCCCATGCAGTCAAAAATCTCTGCATGACTTTTGACTCTCCCAAAGCTTAACTACTATTAATAATAGCCTACTGTTGACCGGAAGCCTTACTGATAACATACAGTCAATGAACACATATTTTGTATGTTCTGTGTATTGTATACTGTATTCTTACAATAAAGTAAGCCAGACAAAAGAAAATGTTATTAAAACAATCATAAGGAAGAGAAAAGACATTTACAATTCATTAAGTGGAAGTGGATTATCATAAAAATCTTCGTCCTCATCTTCAGGTTGAGAAGGCTGAAGGGGAAGATGAAGAGGCAGGGTTGGTCTTGCTGCCTCAAGGGTGGCAGAGGTGGAAGAAAATCTGCATATAAGTGGACCCAATCAGTTCACACCTGTATTGTTCAAAGGTCAAGTGTACCTAGGTGAATGATGTGAGAATTTAAATCTCCAGATCCTCCTGAATCTTCCAGGCCAAGATAAGCAACTTTAATTACTTGCCAAAGGAAATCAGTATCCCCTTTCCTGGAAATCACACAACAACCTCATGAGGAAAGTGACTCACAAAATAACACTCTGTTTCCCAACATCTGTCCCCTCTAATCCTCATTCCTCCAGTTGATTACTAGTGGAAAGGAACACGCTATGTTTTAGGGGAGATAACTTATACACTGGGAGGGAAGGAAGGAAGGAAGGAAGGAAGGAAGGGAGGGAGGGAGGGAGGGAAGGAAGAAAGAAAGAAATACAGACTTTTGATAAAGCTGTATTATTCAAGACAGTCTGGTATTGGTGCACAGACAGAAAATTTGACCAATGAAATAGATTAGTGAGCTAAAAAATAGACTTACATATATATGGAACATTTGGTTATTACAGAATGCCAAGTCAAATTGTCTTATTTGCTCAGACTGCTGTAATAAAATACCATAGACTGGGTAGCCTGAACAACAGACATTTATTTCTCACAGTTCTGGAGGCTGGGAAGTCCAAGATCAAGGTGCTGGTAGATTCAGTTCTTGGTGAAGCCCTGTTCCTGGCTTGCAGAGGGCTGCCTTCTCCCTGTATCCTCACATGGTAGAGAGACAGGAAGCTCTGATGTCTCCCTCTTTTTGTAAGGACAGTAATCCCGTCATGGGGGCTCCACCCTTATGACTCATAGAAGCCTAATTACCTCCCAAAGACTCAACCTCTTAATGCCATCACATTGGAGTTTAGGGTTTCAACATATGTTTGGGGGAAAACACATTCAGTGCATAACAGATTAATAGAGAAAAGATAAAATGTTCAATTACAAATGACTATTCATACACAAAAGGATTAAATGGATCACCACTTTCCATCACAATTTAAAACTCATTATTTTAAATGAATCTAAGAATTAAATGTCCCAAAACAAACAAACTTTACAGCTCTTAATGGAAAATAAATGTGAATATGTTTTAGACCTTAAGGTAAAAAAAAAAGATTTCTTTTCAAAGACACTGACTGTAGAATAAAGGATTGATAAAATTGACTGTATTAAAATCAAGGACTTTAGTCCGGGTGCAGTGGCTCACACCTGTAATCCTAGCACTCTGGGAGGCCAAGACAGGAGGATCACTTGAGGTCAGGAGTTCAAAACCAGCCTGAGCAAGAGTGAGACCCCATCTTCAGTAAAAATAGAAAAAATTAGCCAGGGGTGGTAGCACACACCTGTAGTCCCAGCTACTTGGGAGGCTGAGGCAGAAGGATCACTTGAGCCCAGGAATTTGAGGTTGCAGTCAGCTATGATGATGTCACTGCACTCTAGCCAGGGTAACAGAGACTCTGTCCCCCCCCCCCCAAAAAAATAAAGAACTCTGATTCATCAATAGGCATCTTAAAGATGTGAAAAAGATAACGTACAAATCAGAAGATATTCACAACACACACACTGACAAGAATTAGTACCAGGAATATATAAAGAACTACAAACCAATGTAAACAAAAATAACAACAGAAAAATGGCAAAAGACAAGAAGAGACATTTCACAGAAGAAATGTGTATAACCAATGGATACAAGAAAAGGTGTTCAACATGTTTTGCTGTAATCAGAGACATACAGATCAAAACCAAGATAAGGTATACACTTGTTTGGCAAAAATTAAAAACCTGACAATACCAAATGTTGGGAAGGATGTGGATCCAAAAGCTTCAACGCTTATATATTGCAAGTGAGTGAAAATCAGTGCAAAGACTGCCAAATAGTTGGGCATTATCTTTTCAATTTAGATAATTTTACTCCTAGATAAATACTTGAAAGTTCTAGAATTTCGATTCTTAGTTACACATCTAAGAGAAATGTTTGCATGTATATTAGGAGATATATGTGAGAATATTTATATTGACAGTGCACATAAAAGCAAAAATCAGGAAAAACTCCAAATGCCCATCAACTGAATAAACTGTGTTAATCTATTCACCCCCCCAAATTATACAAGAGTTGAAATAAATGAACTACAGTGACACCACAACATGACTGCATATGAAGTGGGAAAATGGGTTCCAAAGTATTATATACTATGTTTTACCCTTACTATGAAATTAAAAACAACTAGATGAAAATAAAGTTATACATCACTTAATGATGGGGATATGTTCTGAGAAATTTCCATTAGGTCATTTTGTTGTTGTGCGAACATCATAGAATATACTTACACAAACCTAGATGGTATAGCCTACTAAATACTGTAGGTAATTATAACACTATGGTAAGTATTTGTGAATCTAAACATAGAAATTGTACACTAAAAAATACAGTATAAAAGATAAAAAATGGTACACCTGTATAGGACACTTACCATGAACGGAGCTTTCAGGACTGGAAGTTGCTCTGTTGAGTCAGTGAGTGAGTGGTGACTGAATGTGAAGGCCTAGAACATTACTGTACACTACTGTAGACTTTATAAACACTGTACACTTAGGCTACACTAAATTTATTTTTTAAAATTTATTTCTCCAATAATAAATTAGCCTCAGCTTCCTGTAACTTTTTTACTTTACAAACTTTTTAATTTTTTAAAACTTTTTGACTCTTGTAATAATACTTAGCTTAAGACACACATTGTACAGCTATTCAAAAATATTTTTTCTTTCTTTATATCCTTATTCTCTAAGCTTTTTTCTATTTTTAAATTGTTTTTAATTTTTGAAACATTTGTCAACAACTAAGACAGAAACACACACATTAGCCTTTGAAGGATCAGGATCATCAATGTTACTCTCTTCTACCTCCACATTCTTGTCCTGCTGGGTCTTCAGGGAGCTGTTCTTTCCTATGATAACAATGTCTTCCCCTGGAATACCTCTTGAAGGACTGACTGAGAATGTTTAACAGTTAACTTTTTATATGTATAAGTAAAAGAAGTATACTCTAAAATAATGATAAAAAGTATAGTAAATACATAAACCAGTTAACAGTAATTTATTATCATTATCAAGTATTATGTACTGCACATAATTGCATGTACTATACTTTTATACAACTGGCAGCACAATAGGTTTGTTTACCCCAGCATCACCACAAACACGTTAGTAATGCATCGCAATATAACATTAAGACAGCTATGATGTCACTAGGCCATAGGAATTTTTCAACTCCATTATAATCTTATGGGACCATCACCAAATATTTGGTCCATCATTGACCATAATGTTGTTATTATGTAGCACATGACGCTCTGTGTGTGTGTGTATAAATACATAGAGAGAAATATATATGATATCAATACAATAAAAGCATAGTTGAAAGGGCAAAGAATGATGGAGATTGAATTTCAGGATGATGATTGTTTTCATTTATTTGGTCAGGTGGGGGAGAGGTGTGAGGGACCATATGATTAGATGTAGATTATTACTAAGGCCCTGGCAATTGGGGGAGGTGCTGTGTTGACCATTCTTATTACTGTTTAGATAGATACATAGATATTATAGATGGCATTGGATAGGTAAGTAAATAAATAAAGCAGGCTATGTATGCACTAATGATGAGAGTCTATCACAATCCAATTCTGTGAACCTGAGATCCAACAGGATTTTCTTCTTAAAAAGGGTATGTGATAGAATATAAAGCACACAGAATCACCAATGCAGTATTCTTGCCAAAATGTTTAACCTTAACCAAGACTTTAGACCTTTGCTCAAGGACTGAAAGCGCAGAACCCAGGAGGCTTCCTGCCTAGTTCTGCTGCAGGAACAGAACAAAATCAGTCTGGAGAATCGTCAACACTTGCACATAAAGCAAGGGTCTTATCAATGCGGATCAGCTTTGACTGCAGACGGCAAAGCAAAGAGGGGAGGCAAACATAAAAACAGAAGCAGACAGTATAAAAATAAAAGATGATTGTGTGCTAAAATCCCATAATGAGCTGACCAGAAGATAATAATGACAGCGTAGTGGGCTCCAGGTTCAGAACAAAAGACCACCCCTGCCCACCTGCCTCTTTGTGACTAACGGGGCACCTGAGCCTGATACCGAGGAGATGGGGAAGGCTTTTTTATGGGCAACACCAGAAAGAACCTAGATTAGGAACCCTCTAGAGAAGAGTCCGCCATTTCTCCAAAAGCAGAAAAGCACATTTCCTTCGAATGTACAAAACAGCCATTTGTAAATCAATGTTTAAAGAAAATATGTGTAGAGATGTCCTAGTTAATGTCTGCTAAGAGTCCCAGTTCGTTTTGTTTGTTTGTAACAGAGTCTCGCTCTGATGCCCAGGCTGCAGTACCATGGAGTCAGTATAGTTCACCGCAATCTCAAACTCCTGGGCTCAAGGCATCCTCCTACCTCAGCCTCCCAAGTAGCTGGGGCTATAAGCCTGTGCCACCATGCCTGGCTAATTTTCTCTCTGTTTAGTAGAGACAGGCTGGTCTTGCTCAGGCTGGTTTCGAACTCCTGACCTCAAGCAATCCTCCTGCCTCAGCCTCCCAGAGTGCTAGGATAATAGGCGTGAGCCACCCCACCTTGCCAGAGTCCAGATTGTTGAGAAGGACCTAGTGAAATTTAAATTTCTTCAGGCTGGAGTAGAAATACTCGTTATATACACAGTTATCTGGCTTCCCTGTGGAGGAAATAATAATGTTCTTCTTGGGGACACTATTTTCACACATAGAATGTGCAGGATTGTTAAGAGACATCAATTTTCACAAAAGTACTTACTCACCTGTGAAATTTTTCTTTTCAACTGCAGACTAAGGCCTGTCCGAAGTGGTTTTGAAAAAGCCATTAAGCCTCAGGCAGTGAACAGAGCAACAGTACTGGTGACCACCACCAACCCTGAAGAGGTATGGAAACAGGAAGATCATAGTCCACCTTTTAAATGTCATTGACAAGGAGCCTGTATGTACATTTTGGCATTAGGAGGAAACTGAGAACACTGTAGACGGTAGAGCTCATAAAGCAGGCCACAGGCCTGGATGATAGTTCCAACACTGAAATAATTTGCTTTCTAAAAAGGCTCTCAGAGAAGACTTCTGGCCCTTTTCTCATGAATCTGGAGAGATCAGAGAGACCAGAGAATTACACACTTTGAAAACAGGGAATTTAAAGCTCAAGAGTTGCTTAAGTTGGAAAGGCACGCCCTGGACAGAGGGGTACTTTCTGGTCTTGAGCAAAAATCTCCGGTGACTATTTTATGTACACAACAGCTTCCCAGAAAAATTATAATTATTACCCCTCCTTAGAGTGCTCAGCCAGAAGAAAGAGAACTTATGTTTCCTCTGAGTTCAGCAACAAAATCATGAAGAAAATGGGCAGGTTTGATATTCCATTGCCAGATACGGTCCCTCCGAGATATCACATATACTTAACTACTACAGCTTAGTATTCAGTGAAAGCTAAGTCAGAGAATGAATTTCTAACTACAATATCACTATAGCAATGCAAGATGCAGACCATCTGTCCCTGACAGTAGACAAAAGGATATATAATAAATAACAGAAAAGATTTTTCAAAGTTGAAGGGTAGATTATGCTATGTGGAAGTGAAGTAAAATTTAAAATTTTAAGGATAAAGATAGGCATCAGAAAAATTGATTTGACCAATTTAAATCTTAGAAACAAACACCATGGCACTAATTTAAATAATACAAAAAAACCACAATACAAAAACAAACACACTATTAAGGGAAGGGGACAGTTCCTTAAATTCAGAGATTCCATCATTGATCACACACACACAAATAGAAAATTTGGATTGTACTTTTTTTCTTCTAAATTTTATTCTAGAATATCATTCTTCTAACTGTAGAACAAACATCTAGACCATCAGCTCCTTGAGGACAGAACCTAGGTATCATTAGTGTCTGAATATGCAGAGCCCAATACAGTACATTATAAGTGGTATGAGTTAAATATTTGTATGTAGATAAATAATCTAATGATAGAATACTCAAAGTTCTTTAAACACAATATTTCAGGTTCCTATGAATTTGTTTGGAGATCTGAAATCATCACATTTTACCCCAATATTGTTCCATGAATTAAAGCAAATAGAATAGGAAAAAAGTTCTCCTGGCTTAGATGTCCATTCCTCATTCCCACTCACTCTTACTTGCCTCATACTGTTTCTGTTGAAGGTATTTAGTTAACCCTTTAATAGATGACACGTGAGAAGAAGGTCTGCTGATGACAGAGCTAAGACTAGCTCACAGGTGCCAAGCAGGGGACTCTGGACTCGGAAACAGTCTACTTCCTGCTAAAAGCCAGTCCCATTTTTCCATTCTGCTTTAATGTAGGCCTGCTCTAATGAAACACCACTCAGTAGCTACTGACCATTGAAGTATGGAATATATAACTTAAATATATAAATAGCTTAAAAGTAAGGTATAAAAATGATTTTCTTTTCAAGTAAAAGCAAAGAAATGAAAGACCAGCCATAGCTCTGGGCCCACCAGGCCCAACACTGAGCATCCCCTCCCCCAAATTTCCACAGCAGCCTTATTTGTCAGCATCTCTTTTCCCTGACTCTCTTGCTTCTGGCACTGAGGCTAGAGTTACCACAGAGGCTTCATGGAGAGCAACACTGGAGGTTTCACACAGGATTTACATTTTGCCAACAGTGATAAACACACACGGTATGACTTATTAAGACGGGTAGCTCGCTTCTTTTCAGTTTTAGAGGCTGCTTACGAACACTTGCTATAGAGAGAGACCCTGCTGGTCTTGTAGCAGCACAGAATGATGAGGCTTACTTTAATGTTGACAAAAATGACCCTCTTATACCATATGGCCAAAGAACAGCTGCTTATCTCCAAGTCTGTGAGGATCAGATGAACTATATTTTTTCAGGCTTTGGTTTGGTTTTGCTTTAGTGTGTGTGTGAGGGGCGTTGGTTTTTGTTTTGGGGTTTTTTAATCAGTGCATAATACATACAGATGATATAGATCAATGAAGTTACTTTTTCTCATGTTTCATTACTTAGTTATACCCTGTATGTAGTCATCATTAAAATTTACTGATGGCCAGTACCAAATTTAGAAGGCTCTAATAATGTAAAATCATGGCAAGGAGTTATGGATCCCAAAGTAAACCTCAAGAATCAGTTGGCCCTGACATTACTCACTGTGGATTGAAAGCACTAAATTCAGTCTAGCACTGCCTGAGAGGAGATGACTTGACTCAGGAGTACTGTCACTGTATCACCAACCAGGGAACAAAACTTTCTCTTAGCTTTGGCACTTTCTGTTCTCTGCAAGGGTTTCTGACTGGTAGAGGCACAGAGGATAGTGAGTGATCCAAAGTAAATTGACAACCCCTAAATGGGCCAATAAAACACCCCGGAATCTTACCCAGGCTACGACCCAGCAGCCAGAAGCTAAGAACTATTATTGGCCACATGGGTCTTCATCAAAGCATAGTACCACAGCTTGATAGTCTACATCACAACAAACAATGCAGAATATAATCCCACTTAGAAAATGAATAGCGCTACTTTAAGAGTAAAGTATCTTGGGAAAATCCAGGATGCCTACTCTGAAACTTTAACTCAAGAGTGTGAATGCTGCACCAGTACACATGTACATTCTCCTCCTAAAAATCTAGATAGGCATTTTGGTTTTCAAGCACCACATAAAGACTTTTCAAAACTTCAACCACCTAGTATAGTGCACATGTTAAATCAGAATAAACCTGTTTAAATTTTTTAAAAAATTCAGAATGGTAAATACAGTGTTTAAAGAGAGAGTTTAAAAAAACAGACTTTAAAAGAAACTATACATCTTCAATGGGTTAAGCAATATGTATGCCTGTCTTCATGAAACATGGCCAATTCTGGGTTTTTCAAGAGATACTTGAGATTATAGATGGAACCAAATTGTGTTTCACTCACAACACATGACCATCCAAACAGCATGTACACATACAGGTTTATGCAAAGGCCCAGATAGAACTATATTGAGCCTTTCAGCTTATGTACATAGGGCCAACCAGGTCACCCTGTATGTCCTACCAATGGCAAGAACAGCAACTTTTCTATTTCAATACAACTATGGGCAGAAATTATATGATATAAAATAGAGGTCCTTCCATAAAGTTTAAGATTTAGGGTAGAAGAAGGGAAGACAAAACCAAAATTCTCATGAAGTCAAATAATTCCACGTTGGTGGTGTATTCTGTGAACTCCAAGATGAACTGTAGTCCTCAAACTCATCCTTGGATCCAGGTTCACCAAAACACTTCAATATGCTTCCAACTGGCTCATCATCATCTTCCTGCTGTACTCATAGACCAAAAATAGTGACCCATTGGCAGGGATTGCTCGAATCATAGTAGCTTTCAGTCCAGAATATAAGGCTGCTACTCCTTCATTTCTCACAACACTTAAAAGGGTACCTGTAAATCCTGCCTGTTTTCCATGCATGGAAAGAACCTGAATTCTGGATTTAATACAATCCACTGGGAACACGACAAGCCAGAGGCAAATTCCAGCGACTCCACCACTTAACATCAAATGAACAGGACCTAGTTCATCTTTTGATCTCCCTGATGCAAAAAATGATCGGCTCAGTTCATAGCCACCAAAGAAGAAGAAATAGCCTGGTACTTCTTGAAGTAGAGTACTCGAGAGTCCGTTGTAGAAGCCTAAGGGGCCATCTTTTCTAAGGATACTCTTCACGATGGACCAAATTGTATCGTGGCTTTTTGCTATCTTCCCTGACGTCTCCATTTCGTGCATGGTCTGTAGGCGGCACTTCACAAGCTCCGTGGGGCAGAGGGCCAGCGCAGCAAACGCAGAGGCCAAGGACCCGGAGACTGCAGTCTGCAGATCACTCAGCTTTGCCCGCTGGTCCAGTCCAACCACTTTCCTAACAAACTGTTGGCAGAAGCCGTAGCACATAAAGAGGACGGAGTTCTCAGCGACGTAGGCCATCAGCGCGGGGCCGGTCCCCTTGTAGAAGCCGCGGAAACCCACCTGGGTATACGTCTTCAGGAAACAGTCGGTGAGGCCCTTGTACAGGCCGGGAAACGTCTGCATCTTCACTTTCATTGTGTCGAAGGGCTGCCCGGTCAGTACACACACGGTGCCCCCTGCGGCCCCCGCCGTGAGGTCGATGGCGGCTTGGATGCCAGGACTGGACTTCATGTTCGCCCACTGGTCTGCTAGACTCAGAGGAAGGCACCAACTCTTCCGAGCGCAGGACCGGCTCTAACGTCCTGCCGCGGAGAGCGCCGGGGGCGGGTGACTCCGCCGCCAGGTCTGGGCTTTCACTCCGGGGTTGGGGAGGCTGCTTAACCCCAGGTTGGCCGCGGGCAGCCCGCCCCACTGCCCTGCCCCCACACGGAAATAACCCCCAGCGGGTGGCCCCGCACGAGGCTCACGACCGCGCCCCCTTGTGGCCCGGACTGAATAAATACTTTTAGTGAATTGTAATACAGCCATTGAAAGCTTTTCGATAAATTCTTGCAATTATGGCGAGAGGCTCTAGGCACCGACATACACCTGGCGAGGAAAGAAGCTTTCCTATTCTGCCAGAGCCTCCCGTTTCTTACCAGGCGAAACAAAATAGGAGATGCACTCAGTTGAGACTAGCTTCAAAGGTCAATCTGCAGAAAAAGAGCTTTGAAGACAATTTGAGGTTTGCTACATTAGAGGTGGCTGCTTTTGATCAGAAAACCCTCAGCGAGCTGCTCCTGCTCCTCACTCTCCTAGGAGCGCCGTGGGGGGCCCGAACCCGGCAGATGCACTACTCCGTGTCTGTGGAGTAATGCTGCCGCGTGGCAACATCGCCAAGGACCTGGGGTTGCAGCCCTGGGAGCTGGTGGAACACGGAGTCCTGGTCATTTCTGGAGGTCGTATTTATATACTGTTTTGCGAAGACATGTGCTGGAAAAGAGCTGTGTGGCTCCAGCACTCAATGCTTGCTAAGTTTCAAGGTTCTTATTGAGGACCCACATAGCTTTATGCAGTAGAAGTTCAGCCTACAAATAACAACATGTCTAGCTTCCAGGGCAACGTGCTGTTTTGGATATTAGTGAGGGTGCCAGTGTCAGGAGACACTTTTTCCTCCCAGATGTTCATAATCCCAACATTGGGACAAATTCTTTCCAGGCGTACATTCTAAGCTCTAGTCAATCACAGGTAGTAGAAACAAAATCTGGGGGAAAGTATGCTGAAAGCATTCTCTCTTTCATTTAGAAAACTTTCCTTGTCTAATTATCCTTGGCTATCAATTAATATTTAAAAGTGAGGCACTGAAAAGCAGAGCATGCATGGATAGTTTGTCAACTAGTCTTCATTGTAGTAAGTAGTGATCTGTCCTTCTGAGAATGCCCAACTGTCAGTGTTTGCTGTTCTTTTCTCTGAGACCACAAGGTTTCTTCAGAGAATAATCTTCCAATCTTGACTGGGGAGAGGGGGGGATAGGCTATATACCTAGATACTGATTTAATCAGAACAAGATGGGAGAGAGGGGTGACATTCCTGCAGTAAATATATACACTTTCCCATGATTTCCTTGTTTGATGCTGTACACCCCAGCCTTCATCTGTGCCTACTTTCTCTGAGTTTGGGCCTTCTTTGGTTCAATTTACCTAGAAAATAAATTTTCCATCCTCTGTGGGATAGGGAAAGAGTTATCCGGCTTCCTAGAGTAGGATAGGGATCCTGGACATCCAACAACTCTGAACACAGACTTAAATGTCATGTCTCTAGCCCTACACCTTGCCACCTTCTCTGAAATCTTTTGCTTGCAAAAAAATTTGCCTCTCACAGGTTCTATGTCAAGTGGGTTTGTCTCCCTTTGGTATAACTCCTTGCAGACATTTAGCATGTAATTGTCTCTGATCTATGAATTCCTTTATCATTTCTCTATTTTGGCCTTCTGAAAATGAGTTGACATCTCTTATTCACTGTTGTCTCATCTCCTATTCTCTTTGTCCTCAGGGGTTTAAAAATCCTGTTATTTTAGCAGGCTTTGTGATAGAGAAAATAGATAATGTGAGAACAATCTGCCATTTCAAAGTAGAATCTTAAGATTTTTAAATCCTTCATGTCATATTTGAGGGATGTTTTGTTTTCATCCTCAGGAAAGGGAAGGGGGAAAGTATTTTTAATACTTATTGTAGAAGCGCTATCTAGATGAACAAATCTAACTTCTAGATGTATTAAATGTGATCTAGAAGTTATCTAGATGTATATTTAATATTTTAATGACCACTGATTAAATGTTCATTAGTTACATCTGGTCCATTATTATTTAAACACACACACTAGATTTTTCAAGAGGTGCAAGATAGGTAATCAACTGCTTTTGAATTATGTTCATTCACATATTTTTGAGAAGCCTAATTACTAATCATCTTGGGAATTAGACTTCAAGTTTTCCTATCTGAAGAATTCAAAAATTTGTACTGTGTTATAGTAACAATTATATCAGCCATTTTAAGATTGATATAGGTGCTCTCATTTTTTGATCAAACATGCATTTAATTATGAAAATAATGCATGAAATTTAAATAGCTATTGAGTGCTGACTATATTAAAGGCATTATGTTGGGTATTATTATGATATTACTGCACTAAGTACTAAACAGTAAGAGAAACTATTTAAATGATAATATATTAAGTAGACTTAGCTATAGTCACCTAACATAAATTAAAAAGCTCCCTTTGAAGCCTCCTGAAGATTAAGTCTACAAATAAACATTGAATGCCAAATGAAATGGACAACTATACATTTATCCAGTTATTTAGAAATGGTTTGGGCCATTAGGTATAATCCTTAAGACAAAGGGAGCCCATCATCATATACTTGCAATAAATATAGCAAGTCGAAGGCATTCTGAGTCCAGTGAACTGGCATATACTCTGCATTACCATCTCATTATGGAGAGAGCCTAAAACATCATTAAGGTCAGTTACTGTAAAGGTGTTAGTTACTTCAGTGACATTTTAAAAATGTTTTACATCTTTTATCCTCCATGCAAATAAATGGGTTAAGTTCTATATTGCTATTTTATGTACTTTGGCTGTATGAGCAGCTATGCTAGGCAATCTCTGCACTGGATCCCTTTGGGCTGCAGGTCATGATGCATACATGCCTCCAGTCATTAAGCACTGCTTTTGTGAGTGAAAAGACTGCTTTTGAGAGTGAAAAAAAATGCACTCAGTGTGTTTTTCCTCTGCTCTCAAATCACAACAATCAACACAGAAGACTTCTGTGACCAAATATGTGGTGGAGGGTTCTCAATTTGCAGTGGACACCAGCTGGGTGTCCTCCAATTCAATTCCAAAACTATCTACCTGGAGAAAGCATCAAATCCCACAGGCTGGGGGCTCAGTCCCCAAGACTGCACCACCCCCCAGACACCAGTCACAGTTCCAGGCCTCTGGACTGTCTGACTGACTGGCTTCAAGTTGGGGTTCACATGACCCTCTCTTTGGGTTGGATTAATTTATGAGATTGGCTCACAGAACTCAGGGAAACATGTTTACCAGTTTGGTATAAAAGATATTACAAGGGATACAGATGAAGCAGATGAAGAGATGCATAGGGCAAGGTATGGGGGAAGGGGGACGGAGCTTCCATGTCCTCCACAGGGTGTTACCCTCCAAGAACCTCCACATGTTCAGCTATCCAGAAGCTATCTGAACCCAGTCCTTTTGGGTTTGTGTGGAGGCTTCATTACATAGCCATCATTGATTATATCTTTGGTCATTGGTGATCAACTTAACCTTCAGCCCCTCTCCCCTCCCCGGAGGACAGGGGGTGAGGGTGGGGCTGAAATTCCTAACTCTCTAATCCTGCCTTGGTCTTTTTGGTGACAAGTCCCCATCCTGAAACTACCTAGGGGCTACCAGCCATCAGTCAACTCGTTAGCATACAAAAAGACATTGCTTTGGATTTTAGTATTTGTATGCCAGGAAAAGGGTCATTTGAAAATGACAGGATAAGACCAAATATATATTTCATACTATTATAGTTTTCTTCACTTCATCTCTGATCAAGAACACATAGATGCTCCCAATTGATATGAACACCCAATATTAGACTTTGAATTTAAGAGTGAAGGCTCTCCATCTATCCACTCCACCTACTCTTCTTTTTTTGTTTTAGAGACAGGGTCTGGTTCTGTCACTCAGGCTGGAGTGCCGTGGCACAATCATATCTTACTACAGCCTTAAACTCCTGGGCCCAAGTGATCCTCCTGCCTCAGCCTCTTGAGTAGCTGTGACTACTGGCATTTGCTACTGCACTGGCTAATTTTTTTTTGTAGAGAAAGGGTCTTGCTTTGTTGCCTAGGCTGGTCTCGAACTCCTGGCCTCAAGCAATCCTCCTGCCTTGGCCTCCCAAAGTGCTCAGATTATAGATGTAAGCCACTGTGTCTGGCCCCAATTAGTCTTCTAATAAACTCTATTTTTTTAAATGACATTTATGTACATGTATTTCTTATATATTTATGCATAACAAACCACCCCAAAACTTAGTGGCATTAAAAAACAATAAACACTTGTTATATTATAGGCAGCAAAGGCCCCTGGCCCCTTAAAGGTTCAATGAAAAATCACTGACATGAGGCAGATTAATTAATAGGAGAAAAGACACATAAATTTATTTAATGTGTATAAATGGGAGCCTTCAGATACAGGGCAAATTGTCCATTTTTATGCTTAGGTTCAACAAAGTATAGATAGCTATATAGAAATATGATTGGACAAAAAGGGTATGATCTAATGCTAATAGACTGAGTAGGGAAACCCAGCAAGGCCTATCTAGCTTCTTCTTAGCCACTCTGAGCATGCAATCCTTCCTTCTAGATGTGGTACAGGGCCCTCCCTGGAATGGGGGTCTTATGGCCTATAGTGAAACAAGGTAGGTCAGAGAATTTCTTTATGGACAGTTTTCACATAGAATAATTTTAGGTTTTATCGCTAGCTTTTGGCAAAGGGGGTTCTGGCTTTATGACTCACCTTGAGGAAGGGGAATTGTAGTTTCTGTGGCTATCCTTGGGGAAGAATGGGATTGAGAGACAGGAGGATAGGAGGTCAGAGAAGAACTTTTGCTTCTGAGGCCTTCATTTTGGGGTAGTTTCTAAACCCCATCAGTATCACATTATTTCTGTGATTCCAGAATTCCAGAGCAGTTTCTCTTGATCTGAAGACCTGATTTCAAAGCTGCTCTCACACTTTAGACTTTTTATGGCAGTGGATGAGAAAGAATGGGGCCAAGTGAATAAACATTCAAAGAAAACAGAGCACGCAAGAAGGAGCCCTTACCCAATAAAACAATATATTGTAGAAGTGCACACATTCAAAGTCAACACTGGACTGTAACTGTTGTTTTCAATTTTCTCTCAAATTAGTGTAGTAATTTACTTTGTACTCTGAATTTAGCTGCCCAATCATCTAGGAGAGAAAAGAGAGACATCTAACCTTCCTCTTTGGCTCTTCCACACAGAGATATTGTATAGATACTGTCTGTGCACATAGCAAGGGAAAGAACAGGACTTTTAAAATAAATATACAACATTAACCATACACCTACTAGTAATGGGAGATAAGATACCAGCTACTATAGGAAAAAGAAATTGAAGCACAGATGTTAGAGAAATTTGAGGAATAAAAAAGACCTGAAATGGCTGAGTAGTTACACTGCCCCTGCCCCTGCAGTGGGCTTGTTCTGCTAAGTATTCTTCCTGGAACCTTGTATACTCGAAATGACACATCTTTCTTGTGAATAACCACCAAGGACTTCAGAATAGAGCTGTCTTAGAACATTGTCTCTTAAGGTAAAATGCATTTCATGTGAAGCTTAGAGAATGGGTCACATGTTGCAATCACTAATTATGAAGAGACATATGGTGAGAAAAGCCAAGGCCTTGGAAAAAAAATAAAAGAAAAGCCAATGCCTTATACCTTTTGAAAAATTTTTCAAAACCCAAGCAGATATTGAAAAACCAAACAGATTGAAATTCTAGTTATCAGTAACAATTCGTGAGAATTCTTATAGAAGTAGACAAACATCCCTTAAAGTTAGTACTTAAAATCAGTATAAGACTATTGCTGGATATGAGTTTCCAATTCAGGGATACTGGAAACTCCAATATGGGAATACATTCTCTGCAAACTATAATCTGAAAAGCAATGCTTATTTCTCCCTAGATACGAAAATTAGAAAAAGAGAGACCACTGCATAGCTGATTTTATAAAAACAATTTAGAAAAAGCAATTGTTTCATCATCTCATTGTGATCAACAGAGTTGAAACTGAAATTTTCACATCTGGGAGCCCACATATACATAACTAAAGATAAATGTAAATAGCAGTGTCTCAGCATGTCCCAGTTCCACTAAACAGAGATATCTGAAGGACAATATTTTACACTGGAAACCAAGGCCAGGGAAGGCATTAATAGGGAAATAGTCTATACCTTCACTGAATTTTCAGACGTAGTTATACAAATAACAGAGGCAAAGGCCAAGTTCCATGAAACATATTTGATTAAACAGCTGAATTTATAACAGAGCCTGGCATATACTATAACTCTGCCTAAGACAATAGGCAATCTTAGGCAATTGAAATCATTTTTTCCCTGATTCTAACTAAAATGATGATGGTTCTGTTTTTAAGCACATGTCCTCCGGAGCATACATACCAGAAAATAATGGCAAAGGACCTTCCAACATTTTAGTGAAGACCACCACCCTTGACAAGATGAAGCATCTAAATCACATGCTCCTTAGTGATGAGACTGACTGGCCAGATAGGATTACCTGAGAAAGTAAGGTTTGAGTCAAGCCTCAATGACAAAAAGCTAGCCATGAGAATATCTGGAAACTGTTCAGGAAAAGGGAACTGGTAAGTGTTAAAGCTCTGTAGTAGGAAAGAGCTTAGCATTTGAAGTATATAAAGAATGTCGGTGTGGTTGTTATGTATTAAACTTCCTTCCTAGTCTATGCTTTCACTTAGAATTTTTACTGGAGGCCAAATGTACATGAATGTTTATTGCAGCATTCTGAGTAATGGCAAATTAAAAATGGAACAACCTAAGTAACCATCAATAGGGGCATGGTTTAAAATTAAGAAAAAAATCTGTATCATGAAAAAAAGCAGATTATATGTTGATAAGGATACCCATAATATATATGAGTGAAGTTACAGAATACTTTTTATAGCAAAATCATATTGTTTTGCTTTACAAGACTATATGTTTATGTATTTACCTGATTGTGTACCAAATAAAGCCCTGGAATAATACATATCAAAATGTGAAGAGAAGTTTGTACTAGACAATTGATGTGAGAGGGATGACTTTTTTTTTTTTTTGGTAAAATTTCTGCATTAATTTTTTCAAGGAGTCTTATTTCTGTAATATTTTAAAACACTAATTTGAAAAAGTTCTTAAAAGCTTCTGTTCATGAACCCAGAAATACTGCACTCATAACCAAAGGAGCTGTGAGAAAAATGAGTCTTTTATGGTAACCTAAATTTATTTGAAGGGAATGGATCCATCTTCAGTTTTTTGTTCTCAAAGTTTGTGTAACAGATGATTACTCTCCATTATGGAGTCTTTTTAACAGTAATGCAAAGCTAGCCATAAAGAAATAAAATAAATAAACAATAAAGCTATAGTAGTGAGCTGTTAATATGTTTATGCTATAGATATATTTGAGGCAAACTTTCTGCTGTAACCTAATTTATAAGCTTTGATTTAGAAAATTTCTTAAATTTGAATTCAATTGATCACATTTAAAACTGTTGTTTCCTTTTGAAGACTTTTCTACCATTTCAGTCACTCTTTAATTCAAATATTTAATCCCTGTTAGAGTCTATACCCTAGTGAACAGACAATAAAGTTTGCTTTTATTGTTCACTCACTATATTCCAGGCATTGTTCTAAATAAGTCTTTTATATGACTCAGCAGCCAACAATCCAATAGCTCTATGAGGCAGGTAATATTATCACCTTCACTTTATAGAGACGAGGAAATTGAGGTGAACAGAGTTAAGTTACCTTCCTAGGATTGCACAACTAATCACTCAATGAGGATACAAATCTTGGCACTACATGTCTTGACCTTAAAACTTTAACCCCTTTAGTAAGTTTGCAGTGATTAACAAACCAAAGTCTCTCAGTGAATTTACAGCCTACTAGGGGATATGAACAACAGGTAATTTAAACTTTAGTCATAACAGATTATTTATCCCAGTAGACCACAAAGTGCATGAGATTATAGACACTAAATGCTTAGAGTTCAGTACTTTACATCTAGTATCTAGAACCATTTGGCACAATAAATGTTGAGTAAATCAGAGAGGTAAGTGCAGAGTACAGGCAAAAGCCATTAATAGGGTTGCTTAACCTAGATGGAGGTCAAGCAAGCCTTGCTGGAGTGAGACTTAGTTTGCGACCTGATGGTTAAGTATGTTGGTAAAAACAAAAGATCAGAAAATGTGGAAAAAATTAGCCTTGGGAAGTCCCCAAATATCAACACGTATGATCACAGACCTGAGGTCTGGAAAACTGATTTTTAACAATTTTAAAAAACTGATTTTTTTTTAAACATTTCAACAGTTTCCTGTCAAACAGGAAATTTAAATGGCTTTTAAACATTTATTACATGAGGCTAATTATTTCCAAATTTTTTTTACATAAACCAGTCAGAAATGAATCGCACACAACTCTGCATTTTATAAATGGATCACTAATTTTTCCAAAATAGCTTAAGTGTGAGGCATTAGATTACCTTTAGAGCATAAAACGTTTAAAATATGACATTTGTTTAAGGAATTTTAAAATATCAGACTATGGTACTGACTTACTTTATGAGCAATTTTGATGAAATAATATGGATTAACCACCTATTAAATAACTGCAGGAAATAACTTGAAGATAATTAGAAATATCTTAATCTAAACCAATGGAATGGTTCACTGGAGTGTACTTGATACCCATTGCTTTGTTTCCAATATTTCATGCAGGTAAGTTTAGTGGTTTTTTTTTTAAAGGTACAAATAGATCTTCATACCAAAATTGGGGTAGTTTAGGAAGGCTCTGTACCTAATGTTTCCCAACTTCCAACAAGTGGATTGGAACCTTAATATAATGCAAAGATGACACTTCCCAATTTCTTTGCCCCTGCTGTGTTCTTCTTTTTCATAAAACTCAACCCACAAAACAGGACCCAACTCCACCAAAAAACCACCTCACAGGAGGATCTGACTCCCATTAACCATGAAAGGACACAACACATTATTAAGGTGAAAATTAGCTGCTTTTATTTGCTGTTAGAAACAACTCTATGAAACGCTTTGCATCTCTACGTTTGGGAAATTGCTTTGAATAGCTGGAAAAATAGCTATTGCATGGAAAAATATATGCAAACTAGCTTCACTGCCTCCAGACTAGGTTCTTCTTATTGATCTTAGATGGCATCACTGCAGTAATAGCAGCTTCTAACACATGGAGAAACGGTAGCAAAGTCCTACAGTGAAGCTGTGATTATTGAGATTGAACTATTCACTCCACTAATCCTCTAACTTTCCTACAATCACTTTTCTGCAAATACAATCCTACTTCTTGTAGGATGAACTAACAAATGAGATTTTGCTGAAAACAAAATTAAAAACAAAGGAGATAATTCAACAGAACATCCAGCAGTAGAGGGAATGGGAACTACTGCAAGGCCTTAATATCCAGGCCAAATGATGAAGCAAGGTTTTTCTAACGGTGACTAGTCTAAGGATTGAAATTAAGTATAAAAATTCTTCTCACTTCTCTAGGAGTGATTCTAGCTCTTCTTGCAAAGAGCTAAGCTGCTCCTTTTCTCGGTCTTCCTTTTGCTTGAGTTCATCCAGCACAGCCTGAAATCTGCTCTTGAGAGCCAGATTTTCCACTTTCATGATGAGATCCTCCTGTCGTTTTGCCCTGTCCTGGGTCTCTTGGAGCTTGCCTTTCATGTTATCAATTTGTTTCTGAATTCCCATAACCAACTGATTGGTTCCTTCATTTTCTTGGTGCTGTTCATCTGATGTATTTAGCTTGTCTTGCAGCTGTCTCTCCAGATCTTCCTCAGTGTCAATGATGTTTATATCTTCTTCATCTTGATGCTGTGTCTCATCTTCATCTTCACTGCTGCTGCTGAGGTCATTGAATATCTCCCGAAGCTCATCATGTTCTAATGAGTCATGGCCCTGCCTGTGACCAGACATTCCTGGAGAAGAGATATCAAGGCCTTGATTTTCTGTTTCTTTTGTTTCATCTTCAGCAATTATTTCCCAGCGAGTACTGACAGCTTCAGCATCTGTACTCAGCAACCGTTTCACTTCTTTTTCCACATCTGGAGATTCAATATATTTCTTCTTTGCTGTCTTCCGGAACCTTCTTTTTCTGACATTTTTTAGAGGCAGAGTAATTCCGTGGTTCCAGACAAACTTTTTCTCTTTGTCCTTATCCTTTTTCTTGCTTGCTTTGGGATCGGCACTAGCAACTGGCTCTTCCACAGGAGGATACAGATCACCATCAACCGTAGCTACAAGCATCTGGCTGATATCAGCCGTCTTGTAAAAGGTTTTTTTATCAATGGTTTTCAAGCTTTCCATAACACAGGGCAGATCTACCAACTTGGCGGCCAATGGGACCCGGTCCACTCTGACAATTCCATGACGTCCGTCAGGGTGTAACTCAATTGTCAGTCTGTCCTTCAGGTTGACATGGCCAGACTGTACTGCCCTCCTCACAGTAGAGGCATATTCTGGAGGTAGGCGTAAGATAAACTGGCTCTCTAGCTCATGAGGAGCATCATCTTTGCTCTTACTCATCTTGATTTCTTTGTGACTCACTTCTTCTCTTAATAAACACTTGTTGCACTAGAAAGTTCCAGCTACTGCAACAGTTTATAAAGACCAGTTTGTTACGAATAGAAACCTCTAATTACAAGGCGTTCTAAGCAGAACAGCAGTTAAGCGTCTATTTTTGTCTTAATTCTGAATTAAGCCCCAAGTCTTTTCTCTAAATATGCTGTGACTTAAGTACCAGTCGTTACTGACACAATGGCTTATTCAGAGTCAAGTTCATTCAATACAGTAGATTCAATGCCAAGTTCCAACCTCTAGGTGCCGCTGCCGGACAACGCCGAGAGAGCTAGCAAGCTAGCGAGCAGGAAAGCAAATGGCGGCTCCTGCGGAATGATTTTCGGCACAGAAAGTTAAGGTCCAGCAGTCACTCCCAATCCACAAACTTTCCCGGAACAAAGTTATTCAAAAAGCGGGGCGCAGTGAGCTCTCTTCGCCTCGGGTACTTACAATCCAGTGACGATTACGAATGCAGCTTGCCCGGGCCGGAGAGGACGGAAGAGGCAGCCGCTCGGCGCAAAGCGGCCGGGAGCCAAACGTCTCCTTCTCGATTCCTTTGCTCTTCCCACCGCTCAGCAAAGTGATCCACTCCTGATTACCAACGAAAGGACTCAGGATGCACACCAGGAAACCTCGCCGAGACCCGCAGCTCTCAGCGCCAGACGCGGCAGCTCCGGAAGCCTCCGTCCCGAGCTGCAGACGCGGCGGAGAAAGAAATGCTGAGTCACCGCACGGGGCGGAAGGCGGCTGTGAGTGACAGCACGGCCCGGGCGGAAGCGCGGGCTGCCGCGGCGCGCGCAGGCGCAATCGCGCTATTACGCTGCCCGTCGCGAGACTCATCTTCTCGCGAGAACTTGCTTTTCCGGGGTGAAAATGACTGTGTTTCCTGAGGAGCTGCTGTTTGAAAATATTTAGAGGTGACGGTTCCGAGAAAGGCATAGATCCGCTCCCCATAAGCCAGCACTTTTACCGGATCACCGTGGGGTCGGATAGCTTCTGGGCTTCCGTATGATTACCGGAGATAAGGGAGTCCTTGCAGTAAGCGGCTTTGCTTCTGGAAACTTCTCGGATGCTCCCTAGGGTATATCCAATCTGGTGCCAATACAAGAATTTATAACTAACCATATAATGGATTTTACAGCACCCAAATCAATAGAGTGGGGAGGACATGCCGCCCACTATATAATTCTAGGTCTATATTTTGTTAATTATGAAAGTGGTAGGGGAATGGTGCTTCTAAGTTTATTTCTATTTTGGAGGACCTCTAGGGAACAGGGGGGATTCCTCTTTTTAATGTGCTTAATTTAGATGTAAATGTAAACGAAGAATTAAGTGTTCTTCTGGAAGCACAGGTTCATTTTGGACAGAATTGTCCGATAGACTGATGGTCTGATTAAAGTAGAATATAAGTGGAATATTTCCTGCCTCTCACGTGCCAATAATTTTTAAATTACTTTGAAATTATTTTTCACTCCACCTCTACTATCTTGCTGTTTTCTGCTTGTGTCTTCTATGGATAGGTATTCATCAACACATATTTTTTAGTATTTTGACATAACTAACATTTTCTACTCATTTCTATCTATTTCCGTTTATTTTTTAGTGGGTCTGTTTGGTAGAGCACCAAGGTCATTTAAAATTTAAATTTTATCTTCTAAAATATTAACAACTGCTCTTAAATCTAATAGAACACTCTTAAAATGTAATTAACATTTCCAAAATTTGCTTTATTTCTTTATGATTGAAAGCTCCATGATAGTGATCTTTTCTATCTTGTTAATCATGTCCCAGTCAGTGCCTAGTACCAGAACATGGGAGATACACAAAAAATATTTGCTAGTTGAATGAAACAATTGATCTATCTAGAAAAGACATAAAGTCCCAACCCTATAATCTGTGAGAGAAAATACATTCTTTGTCACCTTAAAGTGAGATAGAGCCGCTTTAAATACATTTCCTCTCTAGTCAAGGACAGTGCCAGTTGTAATGAAGTGCGGAAGTTTACTAATAGTGTGTGTGAGCGTGGTTTAGGTACACTGTGGTACTGTATCATGGGAGGAAATTAAATGGCCTGACACCAGTTTGGTTTTTTATGTTAATTTTAAAAGAGAATTTATGCCCTTCCAGATAACTGCACATTATTTCTCTTTGTTTATAATATGTTGAAGAATGTTAACTGGTTTATCTATAATTTCCAGGATGATCTATTTCCTTTTTCAAAGATAAAATTTTTCATTTGTCCTTTAATTATACCTGTTTTTACTTATTTTATAGATAGAAGACTTTAACATACTAACCTCTGCATAGTGCTTCATTTAACTAGATAAAATGTGAGATCATGCTTATACGTGAAAATAATCCACGTTACTTGGCATTTTAATTCCCTGTGAGTTTTATGATGCTCAGATATCCTTGTCACAGAAGGTAACTTGAGATAAATTCTGATTTGCCAACATTATGACATATTTTAGTTAGTAAACCTTTAAATGGAAAGTTGTCAGACATAATTAAAAGGATTGACTAAAATTTTCCTAAAATATCTGCCTCCTTTGGGTTTGAAACATACTATCTGCTTTTGAGTTTAACACATTTTTCTAAATGCTATTTTAGGGGGAGAAGATTATATTGACCCTGAAACTAAAGGCTGTGCCACACTGCATCGTCTTAATGTCTGGTGATAAATCTAGTTGTTGTTTTTTTAAAATCCATAAAACATACAGAAAACTCTAAACTGATGAAAGAATTACACTCCTGTGGTTTTTCCATGGAATATCTGTGGCACCAGTGAACCAAAGATTTGGGCAGAGCAATAAATTTCCCAGTGTGGTAACAAGTCCTCCAAAGGTTTCCTACCTATGTTTAAGCAGTATGGCAATCAGTCTACTACTAATCCTGTGTGTTTGAAAATTCCTTTTAACACACTTTCAAGTTCCTTAAAGGGCTGCTTATACTTTGGAGGTTAAAAGAAATTATGGGTGATGGGAGAAATCATGCTTATATTTTGGAGGTAGAAAACTATAGGGGTGAGGAAGTGACAAACATCCAAAAAAGCAAGCTTATATCCTAGTGTATCAACATATATTTTAAAGGTAAAAACAAGTTAACTAAAAATATATAGCAATTCCTGTATCAAGTGGGGTGCTTTCTGTAGGAAAAGAATCAAAACCTCTCAGGAGTTTGAGACCAGCCTGAGCAAGAACGAGACCCTATTAAAAAAAAAAAACAAAAACCTAACTTATACTGGTTTAAACAATAAGAAAATCTATTATTTCAAAAACTAGGTCATCTAGAGCATCTTTGTCCACTAGTAATATAATGTGGACCACAGACTCAAGCCACAGATGTGATTTTAAATTATCTAATAGCCACATTAAAATGGCAAAAAGAAACAAGTGAAATTAATTTCAATAACTTTATTTAGTCCAATATACCTAAAATATAATTGCAATATATAATCAATGTAAAAATATTAATAATACATTCTTATTTTCTATTAAATCTTCAAAATCTAGTGTGTGTTTTACATTTAACAGCATGTGTCAATTTGGACTAGCCACATTTCAAGTGCTCAGTGGCCACATATTATATTGAACAGTGTAGATCTAGAAGTATAACTGCCTCTAGGCATGATGCAATCATGGCCTAGCACAAATTGTTTTTATATTCCTAATTTTGAAGAAGGAACACTTTTTTATACTTTTTCTATTATTCTTTCAGCTCTGCTCTCTCCTCCTTGTATAATTCCAAAGGTTGTGGTCACAGGATACCAGCCAGCAGTAACTGGAGAACTTCCTTTCTTGTCCATGACAAGTTAAGAGAGTGGCTTTACCCTCCAGCAGTCTGTCTTTCAATCCGACTGGACCAACTGGGCCATGTACCTATTCTGGCTCAGTGATACTCACCAGGGAAATACCCTAAGCCTGTATTTCTCAAAACAGTTGGGAAGAGGTGTCATTTGGTAATGTCTGGAGACATTTTGGTTGTCACAACTGTGATGGTGGGGTCTACTGGTATCTATCTAGTGCATAGAGGCCAGGGATACTGCTAAACATCCTACAAGGCACAGAACAACTCCCCACAACAGAGAATTACCTGATTCAAAGTAGTATCAAGATTGTGGCCGGGCGCGGTGGCTCATGCCTGTAATCCTAGCACTCTGGGAGGCCGAGGCGGGTGGACTGTTTGAGCTCAGGAGTTCGAGACCAGCCTGAGCAAGAGTGAAACCCCATCTCTACTGAAAAATAGAAAGAAATTAGCTGTACAACTAAAAATATATATAGAAAAAATTAGCCAGGCATGTGGCGCATGCCTGTAGTCCCAGCTACTCGGAAGGCTGAGGCAGGAGGATTGCTTGAGCCCAGGAGTTTGAGGTTGCTGTGAGCTAGGCTAATGCCATGGCACTCTAGCCTGGGCAGCAGAGTAAGACTCTGTCTCAAAAAAAAAAAATTGAGAAACCCTGCCCTAAGCTTATTATTTTAAGCCTATATTCCTAACTAAGCACTCTCAAGAGGATGAGATTACCATTATTGTATTACCAAATTTACAGTGGAAATTTTTTTATCATGTAAATTTTTTTTATGATGGATACTTTCTTGAGTAGCCATTTTAAAAGTAAAATTTAGATTTATCAGATCCTACTGCAGCTATGAATAGGTAGGTTCTGCTTCTCTATAGGTACGTAGAGGGTGGACACTTTAAGTAAAAAAAAGTGTTAGAGGAGAGGAAAGGGTATGGACAACCAATAGTATCCATGAAAGGGCTGATTATTTTTGGAATTATAAAAGTATATATGTATTGAAATAGTATGCATAGGCATCAAATATAAATTCTTTTTATCAGTAATTATATAATGCAATTACTGGTGATTTTACATTTTTATCAGTATTTTCTACCTTTTTATAGTGAAAATTTCTTAAATTTACAGTGAGAATTTTTTTATGATGTAAAATTCTTTTTACAATGGATAATTTCTTGAGTAGCCATTTTTTAAGTAAAATTCGTTTCAATAGTGTATCATCTTGAAAAGAAAATGTCAAGAGGGAAAATTCTGTATTTTATTTTAAGTCAAATTTTAATAAATTAAAACGTTTGATTTAAATTATGTGGAAAGACCATTTTATTAGTATTTTGTCAAAAAGAAATAATGATTTTCACCTTTCATACTAAAGCAGCTGGTATTCTAAAATAAGTATCATAAATAAAGCAAATACAGTGTCTTGTGAGAACATTGAAAAATAACATGGGATAGATATACTGGGCCTCAAGATACTGCTGTCAGCCAGTCCATGGCTGGAGTAAAGCAAAGCAATCTACTGGTGATTCTGATGCAGTGATCCCTGAAGGCTTTTGAGAAACACATCAAAAGGACTCTGTACGCCCTCTCTTCCACAGTCTGTTGCAGATACCTTGATCAGAAATTCAGGATGTTTAATGACCGTGAGTGAAGCGCTGCCTTTTTTCTTTCCAGCATACCTTTGTAAGCTGGAAGCAGGGATCAACCATAGCAAGGGGTGTTCAGATGATCAGCAGCAGGAAGAAGATATAAAGGAACAATTCCCACACAGTGAAGGTGCAGGAAACATTATTTCCCTTATTAATGTCTTTGTTCTGCCTAGAGAACAACATAGCAGATGTGCTACGAGATTCTGGAAGAGAAGGCCAAGAGTTTAAAGGTGGGACATCTTGCCTAAGAACTGCTTCTTGGTGACCAGTGCTGAGAAGCCATTCTTTACCACCAGCAAAGAAAGCAGAGATGAACTTGAGAATGACAGGATAGATATAGCAAATGTGCCAAAGGAATACGCTAGGCTTCTTGAATTTGAAACCACTGAAAAGTATAAATGTTCTTCATGTAAACATATTCATCCTGGATATAAAATAACACAATGGCTTTTAGTATACATTTTGTTTTGGAAATTCTGGAAAACATCTTAATAGGAGGACTGTTTACTTTTATATCTGCAGATTTGGACACTGACAATAACTCTCTACAAGTTTATCAGATTAGTTTCAATAATCTTCCCTTCCCCCAGAAGAAAAGGAGAGCACTAGAGGAGTAAATACTCTCAATTTCTGTTGAAGAAACTCTACGCCCAGCACTGTGGTGCACACCTGTAGTCCCAGTTACTCTGGAGGCTGAGGGAGGCCGAGGCAGGAGGATCGCTTAAGACCAGGAGTCGGAGGCTGCAGTGAACTATAATCATGCCACTGCACTCTAGCAGTGGGGAACAGAGTGAGACCCAGTCTCTTGTAAAAAAGGAAGAAAGAATACCCTCAACGAGGAGCAGAGCTGCCACTACTGAGTGGTGGAAAGTGGGCAGAACAGCTCAGGGCAAAATATAGGCCTTGGGTGCCAATGCCAGTCTTCGAATATTGAGTCATAACGTGTACAGCAGAGTTAGCTTGCAGAGCAGCTGCTCTCCACCTCCTCTGTATTCTTCAGGTTGCTTAGATAATATCTTTAAGGCAGAGTTCTACACTTTCCACACAATCCCACAGGGCGTATAGAATATATCTCCTGTCTAATGACAGAAATACTTGATTTTGAAAAGTAACACAGCATGGACTAGAAGAAAAGAGTGAAAGCAGTTTGAGGGCCCTTTTCAGAATCCTGATTGAAATGGAAGTTTCTTTCAGCTGAGTATCCAATCCTATTCTAGGCATGAAGTGTGATTGCAATAATCAAAACAACAAGACTGAGAGACCTGCTTAAATGGAGAGGCAAAAACAGAGAGGAATGGTCACACTGGAAAACAGTTCACCTCCAAGAATTACTATGTAATTTTTGTCAGCTACTGACACGTGGAATCTTAAACTGTGAGCAGACCCTCAAGTACGATGTCACCATCAGAGCCACCAACAAAGATGAGCTGTCCCTCTCCTCCAGTACAAGCATCACCCTACATACCATCTGCATCAACAAAAATGCTCCCATTCTGTAACAAGCATCCTATTTGTTCCAGGCAAAGGGAACACCCACCCAGTATTTCCAATGCATATTTTAGCACTTCCCACCTGGACTTAGAGTCCCACATGCCTCCTGTTTCTTCCTGACCAGCAACCTGGCACCATGGTACCATCATCTTACGCGTTAGTGAGCACAGAGTGCAGTGGTGTTCATGCAAACTGCGTTTGAGCTGATTCTGCAGGCTGGTGACCAGGGTTCAACTGCCTCAGTGTCTTCCTGAGCCTGCCTGTGATAGTGGACAACCACTAAGAAAACACAAAGAGAACACTATGCTGGAAGCTTCGGCCAGGCACAGCCCACTTTGATCCTGAATCACACACAATGCAACCCAGCTACCTGGTTACCAAAGCAGATGTCAACTGGGGCACAAAGCCTGACTGCCCTATCGTGTTTCAGGCCAGCTAACCCGGCTCCTCAACCCAGGGATACTCATGAGCTAGGTGACTGCACCATCACTGCAGAGGACAGAGATACAGCCTTCCATGGTTTGCTGGCTGCCATGGGCAATGTCGAGTTGTCATGCTGCCCTTAGTGTCTGCCCACAGTTTTCAGGCATTGCTACTGGACCTCAGCAATCACCTAGCACCTGCCACCAGGCAAGCCGAGCTGTAGTTTGACCTGGTGGTGGCCTTGGCCCTTTTTTCCATGCTATTTCTCCTCCAAATGACTATGGTCATTGCCCTGAGCCTGCAACCCTCCTCTAGCCCCATCACTTGGGGATGCTTTCAGCCTGGTCTCTGGTCCAAGCCTGGATTGGGAGTTTCCCTTGACTTGAAGGAGATCTGCCTTGTTTCTACAAATCTATTTGTGGCTTCAGATATTACAAAATCTTAGTTTCTTCAAATTAACTCAAGAAACAGCTTCCAACTGGATAGTCTCTGTAGTGCCAGCAATGAAGCCTTAAATGTTATACTGGATTCAAATGTAGTCATGTGAGTTTTAACATTTTTATTTCATACATATTATCCTTTTATAAGTCACCCCTGCTTGTTTGTTGTTGAGGGTATTTACTTATTATAATAGTTTTATGTATATATTAATTTGCCTCATTAGGTCACAGTTCCTTTGGGGAAAAGTTTGTGCCTATTAATGTATATTCTAAAAAGTTATGTTTCCTTTATGAGTCCCTTCCTTGCAATATTGAAGGAGATTTATTATATCTTTAAATTTCTACCGATGGGCTCCATATGGTTGTCTTTGAGAAACTGAGAAACCGTAGATTTAGTTATATAAAAACAGAAATTCCATTTCCAAGAACTATTCTTTTTCTTCATTTAAAAAAAACTTTTTAGACAGGATTTCCTTCTGTTGCTGGTACTCGAGTACAGTAGCATCACTATAGCTCATTGCAACCTCAAATTCCTGGGCTCAAGTGATCCTCCACACCTTGGCCTCCCAAAGTGTTAGGATTACAGGCATGAACCACCACACATGGCCTCAAGAACTCTTCTTGTGACCTTTGATTATTTCCTTCCTTTCCTCATTTTCTGAAGTTTTCTCAATCACAGTGTCCATGCGTTGTCTGCCAGTGTCTGGCTTAGTTTATTCCTGAAAATGTCAAACTCTGGAATGCAGGTAACATATAATACTTCTCTAACTTTGTGGTAAAGATAAATAAATTCCTCTAAGCCTGAGACATTTTAGTTAGTAATCTTTTACTCATACTGTAATGAGTAAAAGAAGAAAGGCAATATCCTCATCTTTCCAGTTGAAAAATACTGCTATTTAAGCAAACCAACTTCTCTTGGGGAAATATTCAGTGTGATTATAGAAGAAGACATATATATTATCCTAATATAATAGCGTGTCTAAAAATAAGGATGCAGCAGTTTTTCTTTTCACTTATGAAGACTAATATCACATCCTTTCTCTTTCTTAAATTTGAAGTCTAAATTATATAATCATGTGACTTTTTCCAATGGAACTCTAAGAGCCCAATGTTATTTTATTCAAAATATATTTATTACCTTTGGATAAATTTTAATACTTTAAAAACTCACATAATACATGAATACTTCAGAAAAAGAGGAAAAATAAAGACAAATTTAAACCATGTCCTTCAGAATCCCAAGATTTCTGATAAACATTCAAAGTATAGTGGGAAAAAATGGGACGGTCCAATTTTTAAAAGTCTAGCTTATGTTCTAAAAGTTTATTTTTTTCTCCAATTTTTTTTTCATTCTCCAGTCAAAGGGCAGCTCCTCTGCCTGTGTGCTTGGGAAATTATCAAGTGGCCAAGATACACTACAAAAAAAGCAGAGGGATGATTTTTGTCCTCTTTGTGATGTTACAGAGTCTTTTACTATTATTCCCTGAATAGCAAACAGGGAAAGCAGATAGTTTGGGATTATTGGTGTTCTCCCATATATTGCAATTTAGCAACATTTAGACAAGTTTAAGTAAATGAAAAGAGTAATTTCCCTTTTCATACATATACTATAGAATGTCTATTTCCTGGACAATAAACTAAGACTTAAGAAAAAACTGTATCAGGTTAAGAGAAGAGAAAATTTCAGTATCAATATATTCTAGGACTGCAGTAACTGGTTAGGACTCTGGGCGCCGCTGTTCACCAATCTGGATGATACAGGCAGGACGCGCACGGAGCGGGGTGGGGCGGAGGAAACACTTGTGTCTCTTAGAACCTCGATCGCCGCCAGACTGAAAACTGAGTTCGCCCAAAACCCTACTTCTGGACTACTCTTCTCTCAAAATTCTCCTGAAAATTTAGGCTCAGAAAAGCAGAGAAAGTATACCCTTGGTACTGGTCTAGGAGAAAACCACGAAGCGAGAGAGCAATGAAGATTCAGGCGAAGCTGACCTGCTGCAGCAGGCTGATGCTACTGTGCCTTTTTCTGGAGCTGCTATTGGAAGCCGAGGCCGAGAATATCCGCTACTCAGTGCCAGAAGAGACGGACAAAGGTTCTTTCGTGGGCAACATCGCCAAGGACCTAGGGCTACAACCCCAGGAGCTGGCAGATCGCGGAGTCCGCATTGTCTCTAGAGGTAAGATGCAGCTTTTTGCTCTGAACCCGAAAACTGGTAGCTTGGTCACTGCAGGCAGGATAGACCGGGAGGAGCTCTGCGCTCAGAGCACACCATGTCTTGTGAGTTTTAACATCCTTGTTGAGGATAAAATGAAGCTATTTCCTGTCGAAGTGGAAATAATTGATATTAATGACAACACTCCCCAATTTCAGTTAGAGGAACTGGAATTTAAAATGAGTGAAATAACCACTCCAGGCACCAGAATCCCTCTGCCTTTTGGGCAAGACCTCGATGTGGGTATAAACTCACTCCAGAGCTACCAACTCAGCTCCAACCCCCATTTCTCCCTGGATGTGCAACAGGGAGCTGATGGGCCCCAACACCCAGAGATGGTGCTGCAGAGTCCCCTAGACAGAGAAGAAGAGGCTGTCCACCACCTCCTTCTCACAGCCTCTGATGGAGGTGACCCAGTCCGTTCAGGGATCCTCCTAATTTGTGTTCAGGTGGTGGATGTGAATGACAACCCTCCAGCGTTTACTCAGGCACAATACCGCGTGAGTGTCCCAGAAAATGTGCCACTGGGCACTCGGCTGCTTGTGGTAAATGCCACTGACCCAGATGAGGGAGCCAATGGGGAAGTAACATACTCCTTTCACAATATAGACCACAGATTGGCCCAAATATTTCATTTAGATTCTTATACAGGAGAAATATCAAATAAAGCATCACTGGATTTTGAAGAATACAAAGTTTATTCAATGGAAGTTCAAGCTCAGGATGGTGCTGGGCTCATGGCCAGAGCTAAGGTACTGGTCAAAGTTTTGGACATAAATGATAATGCCCCCGAAGTGACCATCACCTCTGTCACAACTGCAGTTCCAGAAAACTTTCCTCCTGGGTCCATAATTGCTGTTATCAGCGTGCAGACGAAGACTCTGGGGACAATGGCCATACTACATGTTTCATTCCCAGAAATCTACCCTTTAAATTGGAAAAGTTAATTGATAATTATTACCGTTTAGTGACTGAAAGAACATTGGACCGAGAACTTACCTCTGCGTACAACATCACTGTAACAGCAACAGATCGGGGAACTCCAACCCTGTCTACCAAAACTCACATTTCCCTGCTAGTGACAGATATAAATGACAACCCCCCGACCTTCCATCAGGACTCCTATTCTGCCTACATTCCTGAAAATAACCCCAGAGGTGCCTCCATCTTCTCTGTGAGGGCCCACGACCGGGACAGCAATGAGAATGCACAAGTCACTTACTCCCTGGCAGAGGACACCATTCAGGGGGCGCCCCTGTCCTCCTACCTCTCTATCAACTCTGACACTGGGGTCCTGTACGCACTACGATCCTTCGACTATGAGCAGTTCCGGGACTTGCAATTCAGAGTCACGGCACGTGACAACGGGAATCCTCCACTCAGCAGCAACGTGTCGCTGAGCCTATTCGTGCTGGACCAGAACGACAACGCTCCGGAGATACTGTACCCTGCCCTCCCCACTGACGGTTCCACTGGTGTGGAGCTGGCGCCCCGCTCCGCAGAACCCGGCTACCTGGTGACCAAGGTAGTGGCGGTGGACAGAGACTCAGGCCAGAATGCCTGGCTGTCCTACCGCCTGCTCAAAGCCAGCGAGCCAGGGCTCTTCTCAGTGGGGCTGCACACAGGCGAGGTGCGCACAGCGCGGGCCCTGCTGGACAGAGATGCACTCAAGCAGAGCCTCGTGGTGGCTGTCCAGGACCACGGCCAGCCCCCTCTCTCAGCCACCGTCACACTCACCGTGGCCGTCGCTGACAGTATCCCTGAAGTCCTGGCCGACCTGGGCAGCATCAAGACTGCTGCTGATCCCTACAATTCAGGCCTCACGCTGTACCTGGTGGTGGCAGTGGCCGCGGTCTCCTGTGTCTTCCTCGCTTTCATTATCGTGCTCCTGGCGCTCAGGCTGTGGCGCTGGCACAAGTCACGCCTGCTTCAGGCTGCGGGAGGTGGATTGGCAGGTGTGCCTGCCTCACATTTCATGGGCGTGGACGGGGTGCGGGCTTTCCTGCAGACCTATTCCCACGAGGTCTCCCTCACCGCAGACTCGCGGAAGAGCCACCTGATCTTCCCCCAGCCCAACTATGCCGACACACTCATCAGCCAGGAGAGCTGTGAGAAAAAGGATATTCTATCAGCACCCCAGTCTTTACTTGAAGACAAACAGGAAACATTTTCTCAGGTAAACTTTTGTAGAGAATTTATAAGCTATCTAGATAAAAATAATTTATGATTTTACTTATGTGCTTTCAATCTTTACTACAAACAATTCTTCTTACCCATATATCCTTGTAGATTTCTATTACAAGTCCTGGAAAATCAAGATTAAGTGGGTCTACATGTTTGTATCCAGGTACATTTATAATTGTTCTTACACTGAAAAGGAGACTGTGATCATAATGTAGGTGGTTGGGTTGAGGAGTATGTATGAGGTGCTATCTCTCTTTTTTGGAAAGGGCAAGGGCACTGGATTAGAAACAAGACAGTCTAACTTCTAACATTTTCTTGCTTGCTTCTGACCAAATTGTTTCATTGTTCTGAGTTTACCATAATCTTATCTGAAAGGAAGTTTTCTATTCCCAGAAACTGTTAAAAATGTTACCAATCCCTCACCAAACCCCAGTTCCCCTCATAACCACAGTTTTCTTTTCCCATTCCTCTTCCCATGTGGCTTTTAGTATGTTGGTTATATATTTAATAACAGAGGGCCGGCCGTGGTGGCTCACACCTGTAATCCTAGCACTCTGGGAGGCCAAGGTGGGTGGATCGTTTGAACTCAGGAGATCGAGATCAGCCTGAGCAAGAGTGAAACCCCATCTCTACTAAAAAATAGAAAGAAATTAGCTGTACAACTAAAACTATATATAGAAAAAATTAGGCAGGCATGTGGCACATGCTTGTAGTCCCAGCTACTTGGGAAGCTGAGGCAGGAGGATTGCTTGAGCCCAGGAGTTTGAGGTTGCTGTGAGCTAGGCTGATGCCATGGCACTCTAGCCCTGGCAACAGACCAAGACTCTGTGTCAAAATAAATAAATAATAAAAAAAAACAGAGAACAATAAACTCACTAATATTGAGTGTAACTGGGATCATTTTTGTTTTGACTTGGAAGTGATTGTGTACTAATTGAGCCTTATATTTAATGGTATCTCATCTCTCAGGTACTGTAATTCTTTATTATATATAAAGGCATTTGATAAGGGAAAATTTGTCAGAGACAAGGTATTTCATTGTGTTTATTACTATTACATAATTCTCTATGGGGTAAAATTGGAACTCACTGTGGGAATAATATGTCATAATATCTTTACTTGTAAGTAAATAATAAAGTATAAACAGAGGAAAATTAAAGACAGATTTCCTTTTAGTGTATGGAGTAACTCCACAAGAATAAATGCCTTATACATAGATATGTAATGCATCATGATTGAAATGACACATATATTGTATTTATATTTCTGTGCTTGGAAACATCCAGGAAAAGGGATTCTGGAACATAAAGCAAATGTTTGTCTCTACTAGTTTCAGTTGCGGTTTTAAAAAAGTATCCTCACACTCTAGATTTAGACAAAGTGAGCTTCTTTCAGTATCCTGAAGGTCTGTGATTTACCTTTCACATCTAGGCAGTGCCATGCTGTTCTCTCTCATATCCAAGCCTTTTCCCTTATCCACTCCTCTTGTGTTTCCTGGAAAGCCTTTGCTAGCTTCCAAGGCCAAAATGAAGTCCCTCCCATCCCCCTCGGCTTCTCTCATTATGGTAGTTATAGTTATCTCAATGTACTGTAATTCCCTGTTTGCTTTTATACACTTATTAACTCTGCAAAGGAACTGGCTGTGTCTATATTGTTCACCTTAAATCCCCAAAGAACATATTGTCTGAACCCAATTATGGGTTTGTTTAATGAATATTAAATAACAAATAACAGATATTGAAACTAAGATGTCAGGCCATCGAGAAAAAATTTCAAAAATGTAACCTATAAATATGGCCGATGCTGTGTGTTTCTCTTTTTTCCTTTTTCTCATTTCAGCTCTCAAAGAGCTGAGAGTATAGAGAGGGAAAGGCGGAAGTGAAGGTGTATGCATTAACAAATAACTGATAAATGTAGAAAGTACAATGACAAACACATATTCAAGGTTTGATGGTGGAAGAGCAAGTGGTAATTGTGGCTTTTAACAGTTCTATGTGGGTCCTCAGGGTCAGTCCTTTGTAACTGTGTATTTCTTAACTGAACATCAAAATGTAACTTAACGAGTAACTCCACCATGTTTGAAGCAATATTGGTTATCTTTAAGCATTCAGGTTAGTGCATGGATTCCCAAGGAAGATTACTTGAAGTCACACTGTTAATATTAATATGTTTATCTTAATTCAATTATGTGGAGTCAACACCAGTTCCACCATTACCCCTGACAAAAAGGATTTCAGGTGTTGGGAAACTTAGAGGGTGCAGTAAACGGTTAGGCCTCTGAGCGTCGCTGTTGACCACTCAAGAAGGAAAACGCAACTGGCGAGCTAGTCCACCATTTCCTTGCTCCTAAAACGCAAAGATCCAGCAAATCAGACTCAGAAGATCCGGAGCTCTTCTCAAGGCGACCAGCTCCGTGACCTATGAATTAGGCCCATGAAAGACTAAGCTTCTTGAGAAAACAAGATTGGAGTCCGTCGTGGGAAATTGGAATAGAAGATAATTCACCAAAAAGGAAATGACCAATTGCCTGAGATTCCTAAACCTCAGAGGACTGGCTCTGCTGTGCGCGTTCCTGGGGACGCTGTGCAAAACAGGAACTGGGCAGATCCGCTACTCCGTGCCGGAGGAGCTGGAGAAAGGCTCCTTCGTGGGCAACATCGCCAAGGACCTGGGACTGGAGCCCCGTGACCTGGCAGAACGCGGTGTCCGCATCGTCTCCAGAGGTAGGACACAGCTTTTCTCTCTGAACCTGCGAAGCGGCAGCTTAGTCACTGCGGACAGGATAGACCGGGAGGAGCTCTGTGCTCAGAACGCGCGGTGTCTGGTAAAATTTAACATCCTAGTTGAGGATAAATTGAAAATTTTTGAAGTAGAAATAGAAGTTAAAGATATTAATGATAATGCTCCTAATTTTCTAACAGAGGAATTGGAAGTAAAAATTAGTGAATTAACAGTTCCTGGAACCCGATTTCCACTCAAAACTGCATTTGACCCAGATGTGGGCACGAACTCTCTGCAGAACTACAAGCTTAGCCCCAATGACTACTTCTCCCTGGCTGTGAACAGCGTCTCTGATGGGGCCAGTTACCCAGAGCTGGTGCTGGAGCGGGCCCTGGACCGTGAGAAAAAGGAAGTTCACCAGCTTGTCCTCACTGCCTCTGATGGTGGTGACCCTGTCCACTCTGGCAACTTATGCATCCAAGTGATAGTTCTGGATGCAAACGACAACCCTCCAGTGTTTACTCAGCCTGAGTACCGTGTAAGTGTTTGGGAAAATGCACAGGTGGGCACCCGACTGCTCACTGTGAATGCTACTGACCCTGATGAGGGATTCAACGCTCAAGTGTCCTATATGCTAGATAAAATGCCTGGGAAAATCGCTCAGATTTTCAATCTCAACTCAGTGACTGGAGACATATCGATATTAAAAAGTCTAGATTATGAGGATGCTATGTTCTATGAAATTAAAATTGAAGCACATGATGGACCAGGTCTTTTTTCAAGAGCCAAGATTCTAGTCACAGTTCTGGATGTGAATGACAATGCCCCAGAAGTTACAATCACTTCTGTCACAGGCTCAGTCCCAGAAGAGGCTACCGCTGGAAGAGAAATTGCTCTTATCAATGTTCATGACCGCGATTCTGAGCAGAATGGGCAGGTTACAGTTTTTGTCCTAGGAAATCTGCCATTTAATTTAGAAAGATCAATAGACCAATATTACCGCCTAGTGACAGCCAGATCCCTGGACCGTGAACAGGTTTCAGAATATAACATCAGTCTCAGAGCCACGGATGGTGGAAGTCCACCTCTATCCACAGAAACTCACATCCCCCTGCACGTGACAGACGTCAATGACAACCCACCTACCTTCCCTCATTCCTTCTACTCCGCCTACATTCCAGAAAACAACCCCAGAGGAGCCTCCATCTTCTCCGTGACCGCCCAGGACCCAGACAGTGACAGCAATGCCCGCATCACTTATGCATTGACCGAGGACACCCTCGAGGGGGCGCCTCTCTCCTCCTATGTCTCCATCAACTCCAACACTGGAGTCTTGTATGCGCTGCGCTCCTTCGACTACGAGCAGTTTAGAGACCTGCAGCTACTGGTGACAGCCAGCGATGGCGGGAACCCGCCGCTAAGCAGCAACGTGTCGCTGGGTCTGTTCGTGCTGGATCAGAATGACAACACGCCCGAGATATTGTACCCCGCCCTCCCCACAGACGGTTCCACCGGCGTGGAGCTGGCTCCCCGCTCTGCAGAGCCAGGCTATCTGGTAACCAAGGTAGTGGCGGTGGACAGAGATTCGGGCCAGAACGCCTGGCTGTCCTACCGCCTGCTCAAAGCCAGCGAGCCAGGGCTCTTCGCAGTGGGGCTGCACACAGGCGAGGTGCGCACAGCGAGGGCCCTGCTGGACAGAGATGCGCTCAAGCAGAGCCTCGTGGTGGCTGTCCAGGACCACGGCCAGCCCCCTCTCTCAGCCACTGTCACACTCACCGTGGCTGTGGCTGACAGTATCCCTGAAGTCCTGGCCGACCTGGGCAGCATCAAGATCCCTGTAGACCCCAACGATTCGGGCCTCACGCTTTACTTGGTGGTGGCGGTGGCCGCCATCTCCTGCATCTTCCTCGCGTTTGTCATCGTGCTCCTGGCGCTCAGGCTGCGGCGCTGGCACAAATCACGCCTGCTCCAGGGTTCCGGAGACGTGCTGGCGGGTGTGCCCGCCTCACATTTCGTGGGCGTGGACGGGGTGCGGGCTTTCCTGCAGACCTATTCCCACGAAGTCTCCCTCACCGCGGACTCGCGGAAGAGCCACCTGATCTTTCCCCAGCCCAACTATGCGGACACCCTCATCAGCCAGGAGAGCTGTGAGAAAAGTGAGCCTCTGCTGGTATCTCAAGATTTACTTGAAACAAAAGGAGACCCCAAGCTACTTCAGGTGAGTTTATGTTTTTCTTTGAATATTATAAAGAACAATTATGCCAATGCGGTTATTATACAGCTTTAACACACATGTACTTGAGAAATAAGGCAATGAGGTAGTCATTAGCCCTGTTGTCTAAATATTTACCCCTCTTTCCTCTGGGCCTATGATAGGACTGAACTTCCTGGCCTCCTTATGGCTGAGCAAGCCCAGGCAACTAGTTGTGGCCAATAGCACCTTGCAAGTGGAAGTAAGGTCTTTCAATTCCTGGAGGAAACTCTAATTGCCATTGAGAGAATTTCCAGATTTGTAAGTTACTATTTGAAATTGTGACTGCTCCTTCTACCTTGGTCCTTGAGTAACTATGATAAGAGAAGAGCCATGTTGTCGACCCAACATGATCTTTATACTTGTAATAAATAGGGCTTTTTCATTTTAAATCCCTGTGTTTTGAAGTTTGTCACTCTAGCCTACCTAGGTTATTCTGACTGATACATACAAGATATACATATGATGTTTTATGCTCCCATAAAATTATGTTTGACTCCTATACTCTTTTCAAATCAATGACACAAAATGGTAGGATAAAAAATGTAGAGAGTGATCAAATAGCTTTACCAGTAATGCCTATTATGTATGCCTAAATTGTATGTGCATGTGTGTGTGTATTCATATTGATTTCAGCCTTTTGCCTGAAGGTGAGAAGTTCACTTATCTAAACTGTCATGAACCTGGGAGTGGTATTTCTTGCCCTTTGAGAAGGATATAAAAAAATGTAGGGGGATATGTCTCAGCTTCTATGGGAGATTTCCAGACCATCCACTCCAACAATGGAATAGAAGTCTTGATCATGTTCTACAACTTTCTTTGGCCAGAAAGCCTTGGCTTATTCTGAAATTTATGAAATTATTTTCACTTGTGAAGTCACATAAGAATGTCATCTAACATTAGATTAAAATATATTTCATTAGGCACAGATCTCTCCTTTAATATATTAGGAAGAGGCATGTTCAAATGTGTGAGACAACTGGGCCAAAGTGCAATAACTGTAAACAGGGAATTCTCACTCCCTGAATTCTCGCTCAAACATGCAAATACATCACAGAATTTAAAAAGGCACATAACCTTTGACAGACCTTTTTTAGAAAAAAAAACATATATAAAATTATTATCACTTTCCTTGTAAGAGAAAAAAATATTAAACGGCTAGTGCCAGGGGAAATTTAGGTGCTTAAAGAGAATTTTTATAGACTTCCATAGGAAACATAGCCTGCATATGTGTCATGAAAATACACTGAGAGAACAAAGGTAGTACAATTTCCAACCACTAGTAAGGATAATGAAAGGTCTCAGACATCCCATTTTCATTAAAAGTGTTTTCTCCTGCCTGAATGATGGGCAAGAATTCATTACAAGAGAAAGGGAGGAGAAGTTTACAATTTTAAAAGTGGAAAGTATAAAGACATTAAGCAGGGAAGACAAAGAAAAGGGTGTCTCAGGAAAATGGATAATGGTGTATTTTGACTGCAGTATGAATATGGGTGAGCACCACAAAATAATAGAATTGTTGGGTTGGCATCTAATTTGGTAGTGCATTTGAAATAAGGGGATTTTTCTAATGAGTTTTTTTCTTGTCTGAGCCCAAGATCAGTTCAAGCAGTACAGGATAAATTCCAGAATGGCGTGTCTAAGGACACTTAATGCCTCTCTCCAAGATTTACCAGTGATCAAGTCAAATTCATTTTATTCATTAATGGTATAAATTGGCTGGAGCTGAGAATTGAGATTATAGTGTATTGTATATATGTTCATACAAAAAGGAAGCACTAGTTGCACAAAGAAATAAATATGTCTTATACAGAGTCAGCTTTATAAAGCCAAGTATGTATGCCAAAATATTGAATTAGTCACTTTAACAAAATACCAGGCTCTGCTGTACTTAACTGGGAAGATTATCTATGCTTTATAAAGAAGAGCAGTGTATTAAAATAATTTTAAGGCCTCAACTCACTCTCTTTTGCAAAGACTATATCATTGAAAAGTATTGTCACTGAAGTGATAAAGTATATAGGGAGAGAGATAAAATACTAAATAATGGAAGTTATTCCAATGAATTTGAAAAGAAAGGTAAGAATCATAGTCCACTAAAAATGTGGGTTAAAATCCATTCATTTATAGGGATACACTAGTCATGCCAGAGTTTATAAATATGGTGAAATCACTGGAGATATTTTTGCCCCAAAACCTAAAAACAAAAAAAAGGCTGTATGCCTTGTGAACTTTTTAAAAATGAAAAAAGAAGAATATAAAATGATAAATATACTTATAAGATGATGACAGAGTAGAAAATATCAAATTTAAAGGGAAAGTGTGAATATTTGGTTCTTTCTAGCAAAGGAAAAGACAAGGTACACTTTAAGGATAAATAGCCGGGCAATGTGCAGTACGGCAAGACAACCTCTGGGCGCCGCTGTTGACCAAAGGGAAGAGAGGGGCTCTTGATTCTGCAGTAGCGGCAGGCAGAGTGCTTGCCTGCTTTGCCCGGCACACATCAGAGAGCAGACGCTGCTCCTGTGCACCCTCAGTGCTTAACAAATAAGTCCTACCCTCAAATCGCAGAAGTCCAGGGTGCTGTCATTGATTTTTAAAAAACACCTCAGAGAAACCTTGAAAAGAAGATTCCCGGAGAGTTCATGAAATGCAGAGGAGCGCCAGAGAAGCTAAAACGATGAAAAGTGAGGTACTGTTTCCCTTCCTGGTGTCTTTGTTCTGCGGGGCCATCTCCCAGCAGATTCGCTATACGATTCCGGAGGAGCTAGCCAAGGGCTCTCGGGTGGGGAACCTCGCCAAGGATCTGGGGCTCAGCGTCCAGGAGTTGCCAGCTCGAAAATTGCGGGTTAGTGCAGAGGATTATTTCAACGTTAGTGCGGAGAGTGGAGATTTGTTAGTGAGCGGTAGGATAGATCGAGAGAAGATATGTGGAAGGAAAACTGAGTGTGTACTAGACTTCGAAACAGTCGCTGAAAACCCAATGAATGTTTTCCATGTGATTGTTGCAATCCAAGATATTAACGACAATGCACCACGTTTCATGGCAAAAGGCATTGATTTAGAAATTTGTGAATCAGCCTTACCGGGAGTAAAATTCCCTCTGGATTCTGCACAAGATGCAGATGTAGAAAGTAATTCAGTAAAGACATACACCATCAACCCCAATCAATATTTCTCTCTGTCGACAAAAGAAAGTCCTGATGGAAATAAATACCCAGAATTACTGTTGGAAAATCCTCTAGACAGGGAATATCAGAGCCACCATCACTTAATCCTGACCGCCACAGATGGCGGGGCCCCTCCTCTGAGTGGCACCACCCAGATCAGAATCCAAGTCACTGACGCCAACGATAATGCTCCCCGGTTCAGCCAGGATGTATACAGAGTCAGCCTCCAAGAAAACGTGCCCTGGGGAACCTTTGTGCTGCGGGTGATGGCAACAGACCAGGACGAGGGCATTAATGCAGAGATCACCTACGCCTTCCTCAATTCCCCGACAAGTACCAGCCTCTTCTTCAATCTCAATCCCAACACGGGGGACATCACAACCAATGGTACATTGGACTTTGAAGAGGCAAGTAACTATGTGTTGGGTGTAGAAGCCAAGGACGGAGGAGTGCACACGGCTCATTGTAATGTTCAGATTGAAATTGTTGATGAGAATGACAATGCCCCAGAGGTGACTTTCATGTCCTTTTCTAACCAGATTCCAGAGGACTCAGACCTAGGAACTGTAATAGCTCTCATAAAAGTGCGAGACAAGGATTCTGGCCAAAATGGTCTGGTGACGTGCTATATACAGGAAGAAGTCCCCTTCAAATTAGAATCCACCTCCAAGAATTATTACAAGCTGGTGATTGACAGGGTCCTAAACCGGGAGCAGACCGAATACTACAACATCACCATCATAGCCACCGACAGGGGCAAGCCATCCCTTTCCTCCAGAACCAGCGTCACACTGTACATCTCTGACGTCAATGACAACGCACCTGTTTTCCTCCAGGCCTCCTACGTTGTCCACGTGGCAGAGAACAACCCTCCAGGAGCCTCAATCGTTCAAGTCAGCGCCTCCGACCCGGATTTGGGACCCAATGGCAGCGTCTCCTACTCCATCGTGGCTAGCGATTTGGGGCCACAGGAGCTATTGTCGTATGTGTCAGTGAGCGCGCAGAGCGGGGTGGTGTTCGCGCAGCGCGCTTTCGACCACGAGCAGCGTCGCGCCTTTGAGCTGACGCTGCAGGCCCGCGACCAGGGCTCGCCCGCGCTCAGCGCCAACGTGAGCCTGCGCGTGCTGGTGGGCGACCGCAACGACAACGCGCCGCGGGTGCTGTATCCCGCGCTGGAGCCTGACGGCTCGGCGCTCTTCGATATGGTACCACGTGCCGCGGAGCCCGGCTACCTGGTCACCAAGGTGGTGGCAGTGGACGCCGACTCAGGACACAACGCCTGGCTGTCCTACCACGTGTTGCAGGCCAGCGAGCCTGGGCTCTTCAGCGTGGGGCTGCGCACGGGCGAGGTGCGCACAGCGCGTGCCTTGGGCGACAGGGACGCTGCCCGCCAGCGCCTGCTGGTCGCTGTGCGTGATGGTGGACAGCCGCCCCTCTCCGCCACTGCCACGCTACACCTGATCTTCGCAGATAGTCTGCAAGAGGTACTGCCGGACCTCAGCGACCGCCCAGCGCCCTCTGACCCCCAAGCTGAGCTGCAGTTTTACCTGGTAGTGGCCTTGGCCTTGATCTCTGTGCTTTTCTTCCTGGCGGTGATTCTTGCCATTGCTCTGCGCCTGCGACGCTCTTCCAGTCCAGCTGCCTGGGGCTGCTTTCAGCCTGGTCTCAGCTCCAAGTCTGGACCTGGGGTTCTCCCCAATTACAGCGAGGGAACATTGCCCTATGCCTACAATCTGTGCGTTGCCTCACAATCAGCTAAGACAGAGTTCAATTTTCTCAACGTGACTCCGGAAATGGCTCCCCCTCAGGATCTCCTGAGTGACGATCCTTCTATGGTTGTATGTGCCAGTAATGAAGACCCCAAAATAGCTTACGACTCTTCCTTTTCCTCTCACGTGAGTCTCTGCAAATCTATTTAAATTTTATATGTTGCATTTGCTTCTCAGTCGTGCATTATTAATTTTGGCCATCTTTCATTGTTCTAGCGATGGTATCTAGTGGGGGAGGGGTGTATTGGATGAGTGGAGATTGGTTTCTTGGGTGCTCAACAGTCTTGGTAATTACCAGACTATTGATTTTCAGGTTGGCATTTCTGTATGGTTACCAAATCTTGCTAAATGGACCTGTTTCCTGGATGTCACCACCTTTGTTAATAGCAATGCCCCATTTTAGTTGATGTGTGATAGTATTTTTTTAAGTTATGTTATGCTTAGCTCTTTATAAATGTATGGACAGTTCTTTCTGCCTAAGCTAAAGTTTATGTGCATCTGCACCAATTATATTCTAGTTGTTTACCTTTTTACAGTAATGTATATATTTAACACAGCTTTCCAATAATTAAGACTCTTAACACTTCATCTTATCACAAGTAGCAAATATTGTCAAATTTTACATTTGCATCACTGACTTTGGGTCAATATTATTCTCACTTTATAATTTTTTCAAGGATGTCTCATAATTTTCTTACCCATTTCTTAATCATTCATTTTTATGTTCTTTCTACTTTGACACTATTATAATAAGAAATGTAATGAACATTTTGTTTATAAAACATTTTCCATATTTCTTAATGTTTCTTTAGAATAGTTTTCCAAGAAGTGAGTTAAATCTATAAACATTTTAAGATTTTTTTAATGCACATTGTCAAGTTCATTTCTAAAACATATCATTTTATTTTCCAATCCCCGGCAACTGGTGAGTCTTTTAGGATTGGGAGAAACACCTTTTATCTACTCTTTCACAGTCTAAAGATTTTTAAATTATGTATAGTTAAGGGAATTTTGTATGAGTCATTTCTAAATGCTAATTATTGAGTGAGGAATAATCTAAAGAACTGGTGACTTCACTGCTTTTTCTAAAATTTTCTCAGGTTAGTAAATTATTTTAAGTATAGAATAAGAAAGCTATGGAACATGCAATGATAATGCATCTATAATTACTAAGTATTTCCTTTTACTGGCTATTTCTAAAATCAAAGCTAAAATAAACTTAGAAATACTGGTAAAATAATAGCAGACATGTCATATGTGAAAAAAATCACTGAAATATTACCTACTGTTTACAGTCTGATTTGTCTGTCTTTTTATCTCTATTATTTATTTTTAAGATAAGAGTTATTTACCCATAGTGTTCGGCTTTTCATTTGCATTGATAATTCATTCATGAAACATTGAAAAAATATTTGTTGAGTGCCTACTGTATGAAAGGTGCCATTCTAAAGATTGAGTATGCACTATGAGCAAGATAGTCACAGCCATAACTTGTGGCCTATAATCAATCTACTTTTAAATTAATGAACAAATTCTGTTCCCAAACCTATTATATTTGTCAAGCCCATTTGCACCAGGGTAAGACTATCTCTTAAGCGTAGGTACTTTCTTGCAAGGGAATGAAAAGCTACTCTGGGTTCTAAAGGGTCAATACATGTGGGTAAACTTGTTTCTGCATAAGTTGGGACTAAAGCCAGACCTCCAAGCTTCCAGTTCACTGTCTTTTCACCTATATCTTTCCTCCATTCTTCAAGTCTGCCCTTGTTTTTAAGAAGAATAAATATGTCCCTCACACAATACACTGTACTGAGAGTGGGATATGTGGACGAACATTGCAAAAACTGAAAAGAGGTAGAAAACATTCTTAGCAAAAAAAATTAAAAATCATGTTATTTTCTCTGAAAAAATAAATAACTTTATATAATTTATTGTAAAGGAAGCTTTGGGTCATTCTGGGATTTTAATTGCAAATCAAACAATAGGAATTTGACTTTTATTCTCTTGGGAGAAATAGGATTAAAAATTGAAAGGATGTGTAAAAGTGATACTTTATATAGTGAGAATAAATTGCAGTAGCAGGTTTGGACTCTGGGTGTCGCTGTTCACCAATAGGGCGAAAAAAAGACAAGCAGAAATGTAATGCGAACCACAAGATTTCTGCAGCACAAAGCACTTGTTCCGGGGCTTTAGGAAAGCTTCTACCTGGGCCCCGAGAGCTCCAACACCCAGCGATGAAAGCAGTTTAAAAGCAGTTTATTTTGGACTCCGAAGATCCTAGGGCTCCTCAGGGCACCACAGAGGGAAAACCGAAGCGCACGCTCTTCCGTGGCGGGGCTGTGATGGCGGCTCCTTCTTATCGCCCAGACTGCAGCCGGCTGCTCAAGATCTGCCTTCTCCTCGGGGCCTTGTGGGAAATCCAGGCTGAACAGATCCGCTACTCGGTGCCCGAGGAGCTGGACAAAGGCTCTGCGGTGGGCAACATCGCCAAGGACTTGGGCCTGGAGCCCCGAGAGCTGGCGGAGCGCGGCGTCCGCATCATCTCCAGAGGTAGGACCCAGCTCTTTGCTCTGAACCCACGAAGCGGCAGCTTGGTCACCGCGGGCAGGATAGACCGGGAGGAGCTTTGTAACCGATCTCCAAAGTGTATGGCAAACCTAGAGATTCTCCTAGAGGATAAAGTAAAGATTTTTGCAGTAGAAGTGGAAATAATCGATGTTAATGATAACGCGCCCACCTTTGGAACGGAGCAGAGAGAAATAAAAGTCGCTGAAAGTGAAAATCCTGGGACCAGATTTCCTCTTCCTGAAGCTTTTGATCTGGATGTAGGTGTAAATTCCCTGCAGGGTTATAAGCTCAGCCCAAATGGTCACTTCTCCCTGGACGTGCAAATCGGAGCCGATGGGATTAAGTACCCGGAGCTGGTGTTGGAGCGGGCCCTAGATCGCGAGGAAGAGGCAGTTCACCACCTGGTCCTCACCGCCTTCGACGGTGGCGACCCAGTTCGCTCTGGCACTGTCAGAATTCACATAACACTTGTGGATATCAACGATAACGCTCCGGTATTCACTCAGCCCGAGTACCACGTAAGTGTTCGTGAGAACGTGCCTGTGGGCAGCCGGCTACTCACTGTAAAAGCCACCGATCCAGATGAAGGAGCCAATGGAGAAGTGACATATTCTTTCCGGAAAGTAGGAGACAAAATATCCCAGCTATTCCAGTTGAATTCTCTGAGTGGGGACATAACAATATTGGAGAATCTAGATTATGAAGACTCTGGATTCTATGACATAGATGTAGAAGCCCATGATGGACCTGGTCTCCGAGCCAGAAGTAAGGTACTGGTGACAGTTCTGGATGTAAATGACAACACTCCAGAAATCACAGTTACATCCCTCACCAGCTCAATCCAAGAAACTTCTCCCCCAGGTACAGTAATTGCACTTTTCAATGTGCAAGATAGTGACTCAGGAGAGAATGGTCTCATCATGTGTTCTATTCCAGATAGTCTACCATTCACACTTGAAAAGACCTATGGAAATTATCATCGGTTGTTGACACACAGAACTCTGGACAGAGAAGAAGTCTCAGAATATAACATCACGATAACTGCCACTGACAAGGGAACTCCACCACTGTCTACAGAGACTCACATCTCGCTACACGTGGGAGACATCAATGACAACCCACCCATTTTTCCTCAAGCCTCCTACTCTGCCTACATTCCAGAAAACAACGCCAGAGGAACCCCCATTTTATCTATTACAGCCAGGGACCCCGACAGTGGTGAGAACTCCCGAATCTCCTACTCCCTGGCTGAAGATACTTTCCAGGGTGTGCCCCTGTCCTCCTACATCTCCATCAACTCCAACACTGGCGTCTTGTATGCACTGCGCTCCTTTGACTATGAGCAGTTTAGAGACCTGCAGCTACAAGTGACAGCCAGTGACAGTGGGAACCCTCCACTCAGCAGCAATGTGTCACTGAGCCTGTTCATACTGGACCAAAATGATAACTCCCCTGAGATCTTGTATCCTGCCCTCCCCACCGATGGTTCCACTGGTGTGGAGCTGGCACCCCGCTCTGCAGAGCCTGGCTACCTGGTGACCAAGGTAGTGGCAGTGGACAGAGACTCAGGCCAGAATGCCTGGCTGTCCTACCGCCTGCTCAAGGCCAGTGAGCCAGGGCTCTTCTCAGTGGGGCTGCACACAGGTGAGGTGCGCACGGCACGGGCCCTGCTGGACCGAGACTCACTCAAGCAGAGCCTTGTGGTGGGTGTCCAGGATCATGGCCAGCCCCCTCTCTCAGCCACTGTCACACTCACCGTGGCTGTGGCTGACAGTATTCCTGAGGTCCTGGCTGACCTGGGCAGCATCAAGACTGCTGCTGATCCCTATGATTCAGGCCTCACGCTGTACCTGGTGGTGGCAGTGGCCTCAGTATCCTGCATCTTTCTTGCCTTTGTCATCGTGCTGCTGGCACTCAGGCTGCGGCGCTGGCACAAATCACGCCTGCTTCAGGCTTCAGGAGATGGATTGGCAGGCCTACCTGTCTCGCATGTTGTGGGTGTGGACGGGGTGCGGGCTTTCCTACAGAGCTATTCCCATGAGGTCTGCCTCACCACTGACTCCCGGAATGGTCAACTGATCTTCCCCCAGCCCAACTACGCAGACACGCTGATCAGCCAAGAGAGCTGTGAAAAAAGTGAACCTCTTCTGATAACTCAGGATTTACTTGAAACAAAAGGAGATGCTAATCTTCTTCAGGTGAGCCAATCATATAATCATTCTTACTACACTGAAACATAGGCAAAGAGCCTTGTAAATGTTTCCAATTATATAAGAGATGTAATATATCAAATAAAGGTACTTCTAGGGTCAATAATGATCAATAACTAACTCCTATGCAAAAAGTTATTTGTTTATTATAATTTTTAGTCTTCATTCAGTTGTAGTTTCAGCAGAAATTTCTTAGTTTTATCCCTCGACCACCTCACTTTTTTCAATGTCATTGTCCCTTAGGCATTACTGAAAGGATGGATTAGAACTGTGAAATAGAAAGCAATTGTGTAAATTTACATTTATAGCATTCTTTTTCATGAAGCTGTTGTTGAATCTGGACTCAGTATTTTTAAATTCCCTCTTTTCCCACTCTATCATGTTTTGCTTGAAGTTTAATTTTCTTTCCTTGAAAGGGTGTTTCCATTATAATTAGACAATAGTGATTTATGGATTGTGGGGAACATGTTTAACTTTTGGTATAACTTTAACAGGGATATTGTCTCAATTGACCAGTATATCTCAAATATTTTGTTGCCGTTCTGAGATGCACCAGCAATGACTATGTGTGATTCCTTCAGTGCACTTCTATGATTATCAAAATATTGCCCATTTTATTTCACTTATATTTAAGTAAATCATATGAATAATTTTAATAATTTCTAAATTGTCTGGTTTGGCATCACTATTAAGACCCTTCTTGATTGCTAAGGAAAAAAATCTTTTGAAGTCTTTCCATTTTTTATCATGTTAGCCTCTTACAAAGATTGGATAACTTGGATTCTGTACTGATATGATTCATGCTACTTAGTAAACTGGCCTCATCCCTGTCCCTGAAAATTGCATTCATATAGCTGTTCTTGTGTGACTATGGGATGATGTGATATGGGAGAAAATATTTTATTTGTAAGGAATATGCAGCACTATTGTTCTTTGGCCTTCATTCAGTTCTGTGAATTAATTCAGAATTCATGAATGCCAATGGCTACACAAATCTGTGTATTTTGATAACTGAAAGTTGTAGCAATAGATTGTGGGATATGCCTTCATTCAACTTAAGAAGGAGAGTTTTAGTTTCTACATTGTTTTGTATTCATAGGAAGTTGTGGTGTAATACATAGTAAACTGGACTATGACATGATACAATTAGCCAGCTTGTGGGGAGGAAAGAGGAAATAACAAGTGAACATTGAGAGATAACTCATATCTGAGGAGAGATTATTTAAAATACTGAAGCCCTAAAGTATAATTTGGAAATGTTCAGTTGGCCTGACCCTGGGTCAAATATATTCAGATGGTGTTAGGAATACATTCCACAATCAAAGTGGTACATATTTTAATGCCTAGGAAAGCAATAATTTACCTAGTATCACATGGGAAATATGTTTTTGTTTGAATAGGAACTATGTTTCTTTTAGAAAATAATATTTCTGATTAAACAAATCATTATGCTATATCCCTATGACGGACTGCTATGTAGCTGTAAGTAATAAATGGAAAACTTGGCCAGGGCAGTGGCAAGCGCCAGTAGTCCCAACTGCTGATATGAAACGATCTTCAAGACATAATGAATGAAAAAATCAAGGTGCAGAACATGGTATATTGTATGCTTACATTTGGGTAGAAAAGGGGGGAAGAACATTTGTAAAAATCTGCTGCACTCTACAAAATATACGTCTGGGAGGATATACCAGAAGCAACACTTATTTCTCATGAGAGAAATGTTATCGAAAGCAGGGATGAGAGGGTGAACCTATGAATTTGGGATAATTTTAATATGTTACTTACTTTAAAACAAACAAATACTCTTTATAAATCGAAAAAAAAAGAAAGAAAAAACAGTTCTTTGCAAACATTTACAAGCCATTGGTGCAGTTTCATAAGAAAACCTCTGGGCGTCGCTGTAGGTCAAAAGAACTGAGAGAAAATATCAGAGACGCATTTGGGAGGCTCTTAGAAGGTAACTTCCTGCTCAAACTAACCACACAGAGGAGACCAGTACAGATTCGGACCAGAAAAGAAAAGCAGGAAAAGCGACCCTAGGCGGGATTCTGCCACCCACGGAGGGTTTATTTTTCCTACTGGCAAAGGAGCGGGGGAGCGCGGAGGGAGATAGAGGATGAGGCGGCGCGGGCGGCGGTGCTGGGCGGCGCCCTGGCTGCAGGTACTGTTGCCCTTCGCGCTGTCTTTGTTCCGCGGGGCCCTCCCAGACCAGATCCGCTATGCAATTCCCGAGGAGCTGGCCAAGAACTCGGTGGTGGGAAACCTCGCTAAGGATCTGGGGCTCGCTGTCCCGGACTTGCCGGTCCGGAAGCTGCGGGTTAGCGCGGAGAAGGAATACTTCACTGTAAACCCAAAGAGCGGGGACTTACTTGTGGGTGACAGAATAGACCGAGAGCAGATTTGCGGGAAGCAGCCTCTGTGTATTCTGGATTTCGATACTGTCGCTGAAAACCCGCTAAATATTTTCCATGTAGCAGTAACTGTGCAGGATATAAATGACAACACTCCGCTATTCAAACAGAGTAAAATTGATTTAAAAATTGGAGAATCCACTAAGGCAGGTACAACATTTCCACTAGATCCAGCCCTGGATTCAGATGTTGGTCCCAATTCACTGCAAAGATACCACCTTAATGACAATGAGTACTTTGATCTCGCCGAGAAACAGACTCCAGATGGACGTAAATACCCTGAGTTGATTTTGAAACATTCTCTGGACAGAGAAGAGCATAATTTCCATCAATTAGTCCTCACAGCTGTGGACGGGGGGGACCCACCTCAAAGTGGAACCACCCAAATACGAATCCAAGTCACCGATGCCAACGATAACCCTCCAGTGTTCAGCCATGACGTATACAGGGTCACCCTGCGGGAGGACGTGCCCCCAGGTTTCTCTGTGCTTCGAGTAATGGCCACCGACCTGGACGAGGGATCCAACGCAGAGATCACCTACTCCTTTCATAATGTGGACGAACAAGTGGGACACCTTTTCAATTTAGATAAAACAACAGGAGAAATCACAACAAAAAATGCTTTGGATTTTGAAGTTGCTAATAGTTACACTCTGAGTGTAGAAGCAAAAGATCCTGGAGATCTAGCAGCCCATTGCAGTATTCAAATCGAGATTATTGATGAGAACGATTGTGCACCAGAAGTGATTGTGACTTCAGTATTTACTCCCCTACCAGAGGATTCACCTCCAGGAACAGTGATAGCTTTGATAAAAACAAGAGACAGAGACTCTGGAGAAAATGGAGAAGTTTACTGCCGCATCTTGGGAAACGCCAAGTTTGTATTGAAGTCTTCCTCAAAGAACTATTACAAGCTAGTGACAGACAGGGCTCTGGATAGGGAGGAGATCCCAGAATACAATGTCACCATCACAGCCACCGATAGGGGCAATCCGCCTCTCTCCTCCAGCATAAGCGTCACTCTGCTCATCTCTGACATCAACGATAATGCCCCAGTTTTCCACCAGAGTTCCTACTTGGTCCACGTAGCAGAGAACAACCCTCCAGGAGCTTCAATTGCTCAAGTCAGCGCCTCCGACCCGGATTTAGGACCCAATGGCAGCGTCTCCTACTCCATCGTGGCTAGCGATTTGGGGCCACAGGAGCTATTGTCATACGTGTCAGTGAGCGCGCAGAGTGGGGTGGTGTTCGCGCAGCGCGCTTTCGACCACGAGCAGCGTCGCGCCTTTGAGCTGACGCTGCAGGCCCGCGACCAGGGCTCGCCCGCGCTCAGCGCCAACGTGAGCCTGCGCGTGCTGGTGGGCGACCGCAACGACAACGCGCCGCGGGTGCTGTATCCCGCGCTGGAGCCTGACGGCTCGGCGCTCTTCGATATGGTACCACGTGCCGCGGAGCCCGGCTACCTGGTCACCAAGGTGGTGGCAGTGGACGCCGACTCAGGACACAACGCCTGGCTGTCCTACCACGTGCTGCAGGCCAGCGAGCCTGGGCTCTTCAGCGTGGGGCTGCGCACGGGCGAGGTGCGCACAGCGCGTGCCTTGGGCGACAGGGACGCTGCCCGCCAGCGCCTGCTGGTCGCTGTGCGTGACAGTGGACAGCCGCCCCTCTCCGCCACCGCCACGCTGCACCTGATCTTCGCAGATAGTCTGCAAGAGGTACTGCCGGACCTCAGCGACCGCCCAGCGCCCTCTGACCCCCAAGCTGAGCTGCAGTTTTACCTGGTAGTGGCCTTGGCCTTGATCTCTGTGCTTTTCTTCCTGGCGGTGATTCTTGCCATTGCTCTGCGCCTGCGACGCTCTTCCAGTTCAGCCGCCTGGGGCTGCTTTCAGCCTGGTCTCAGCTCCAAGTCTGGACCTGGTGTTCTCTCCAACTGCAGTGAGGGAACATTGCCCTATGCCTACAATCTGTGCGTTGCCTCACAATCAGCTAAGACAGAGTTCAATTTTCTCAACGTGACTCCGGAAATGGCTCCCCCTCAGGATCTCCTCTGTGACCCTGCCTCTTGGGGACCAAGTACAAATCATGAAGACACTGGGGTTCCATTTGCCTCTGATACTATTTTAAAGGTGAGTTTTAATTCAATTCATTTATTTTCACAAATCACCTAAGTTGGGTAGGAGGCTCCGTTGCATAATGTGTTGTCTTGTGAGTCAGGTTTGGGCAGTGTTCTGCTTTAATTACCTTAATCTCGTCTAACCAAATCTTAAATATGAGTTTTCTATTTGAAGTGTGAGAGTGATTTGTTCATAACTACAGGCCTTTACCACATGAAATACCATACTGTACTTCTTCTTTCTTATCTTTACATTCCTTCCCTCTGGAGGTTTGTGACTATTGGGACTTTAAGGAATTTGTTTCACCTTCAGGATCTTTATTACTCAATTTTACTTCCTCTTAGAATCACAGTACTGGGGAGTAAAGAGAGTCTTCATCTTACTAGTTTGTAGAAATTGGGAACCAAAGAAAGGAAGGGTTTTAACCAATGTCATGTTTGTTTAACCACAGTGCTTGGATAGGACATTTTTCCAGCTTAAAGACCAACACTTTCAGTATTTTTACAAGCTAAACATCTTGGGATCCCAGAAGTATTTTAAAGGATGGGCAATGTTTGTGGTCTGAGCTCTAACATACATATTAACAAATTGCTCTTGAGAAAATTTGCACATTGAGAAAAACTTTGCAACCTAGTCACATCATTTTCTACCAAATATTGCTTAAAATTTTATGGTTTTGAATTGCCTAATTATAGAATATCTTCATTTTCTTAGTTTTCTATGAAGGTTTCTAAGTAAAGTTGCTTCTCTTGTACTCCGCTCAAATGTCCATGTTTTTCAGTCATGAGGTTTTTTGTTTTCTGTTACCACATAAAAGTGATAACATTAAATATCTGTCTCAACATAGAAAGGGCACTCACTGCTGCTTGCTGGGCATGCTTTCCTGCATGGATGATGATCTACAGCCCTGTCCTCCACAGTCCCTATACTGACTGTTACCAAGAGCCCATCACTGTAAAATATCTGACTGCAATTATTTGAACATAGTAACAGGAAAATATAAACAATGTATGGTTAACCCAACTCAAACTCTTAGTCTGAAATAGTGCAGATACTTTCTCGAAGACAGACTTTCTTTCTGCTTAGGACAGCTAACATAACTTCCATAAATCAATAGGCCTTTTTGGAAAGGTGCATTGAGAGCTGGGTTTGTTTCCTTGGCATTCTTATGTACAAATAAGCATGGTTTCAAAAATGCATCCTAATAAAAAGATTAAATCCTGAATCTCACAAAGTTAAGAATTTCAAGTCCTAATTTAATGGACAAAATATAGATAAGAGGTAAATAAAGGACATAGGCTCAATGGCACATTAAATAAAACTTTTCTAAGGAAGTAAAATGAATCTAATAATTATATTGATTTCAGGGGTTTGTGGAAGCCTTTGCTATTCAGAATTAAAGCTTAATTAACTATTATAAACAATGTCATGCAGTAATACAATAAGGATATGGCAAAATTATTAGAAACAAACATATAATTGAACTTACAAGAAATAAAAATAGAATTGGTGTAGTAACTGGTTAGGACTCTGAGCGTCGCTGTTCACCCAAGTGGGAAAGAAGCTGTCGCAGAGGCGAGACGACTCTCTGCTCCTACCTTACTCACAGATCAGACAGGCTCTCGGGAAAAACCAACCATCCGCGTCCCGCTCTCATTTTCGTCACGGAATATATACCAGCGGCTTTAGAAAAATAAGGAAACAGCCAGGCCGAACCAGGACTACGAGACAATTGGGCAGAGAGAAGGCATGACGGATCCGCCGAGGCGCTGGCGCTGCGGAGAGCTGCTGCTGCTCCTCACGCTCCTGGGGACGCTGTGTGAGACAGGAACCGGGCAGATCCGCTACTCGGTGCCCGAGGAGCTGGAGACAGGCTCCTTCGTGGGCAACATCGCCAAGGACTTGGGGCTGGAGCCCGAGGAGCTGGTGGAGCGGGGAGTCCGCGTTGTCACCAAAGGTAGGACGCAGCTTTTCTCTCTGAAACCCCGAAGCGGCAGCTTGGTCACCGCGGACAGGATAGACCGGGAGGAGCTCTGCGCTCAGAGCGCGCGGTGTCTGGTGAGTTTTAACATCTTGGTTGAGAATCAAATGAAGATTTATGGAGTAGAAGTAGAAATAATCGATATTAATGATAACTTCCCGCGATTCCGGGATGAAGAATTAAAAGTTAAAGTTAATGAAAATGCGGCTGTGGGAACGCGGCTAGTGCTTCCCTTCGCGCGGGACGCGGACGTGGGTGTGAACTCCCTCCAGAGTTACCAGCTCAGCTCCAATCTGCACTTCTCTCTGGATGTGATAAGCGGAACTGATGGACAAAAGTACCCGGAGCTGGTGTTGGAACAGCCCCTGGACCGCGAGAAAGAGGCTGTTCACGACCTCCTCCTCACAGCTTTAGATGGCGGAGACCCGGTACTCTCCGGCACCACGCACATCCGTGTGATGGTTCTCGACGCAAACGATAACGCGCCCCTGTTCACTCAATCCGAATACAGAGTGAGCGTCCCAGAGAACATACCTGTAGGCACTCAGCTGCTCACGCTAACCGCCACGGATCCAGACGAGGGAATAAACGGGAAAGTGACCTACTCTTTTCGCAATGAAGACGACAAAATTTCAGAGACTTTTCAACTCGATTCCAACCTGGGGGAAATCTCAACTATGCAATCACTGGACTATGAAGAATCCAGATTCTACCTCATGGAAGTGGTAGCTCAGGATGGAGGCGCTCTTCTTGCCAGTGCTAAGGTGTTGGTCTCAGTACAGGATGTGAATGACAATGCCCCCAAAGTGATCCTCACCTCTCTCACCAGTTCTCTTTCTGAAGACTGTCTTCCCGGAACTGTAATTGCACTGTTTAGTGTACACGATGGTGATTCTGGAGAAAATGGTGAGATTGCATGTTCTATTCCCAGGAACCTGCCTTTTAAATTAGAAAAATCAGTTGATAATTACTATCACCTATTAACAACAAAAGCCCTTGACAGAGAAGAGATTTCAGAATATAATATCACCATAACCGTCATTGACCATGGAACCCCACCCTTATCTACAGAAAACCACATCTCCCTGAAAGTAGCAGACGTCAATGACAACCCACCTGCCTTCCCTCATGCCTCCTACTCCACCTCCCTCCCAGAAAACAACCCCAGAGGCATCTCTATCTTCTCCATGACTGCCCTCGACCCTGATAGTGGTGACAACGCTCGGGTTACTTACTCCCTGGTCAAAGACACATTTCAGGGAGTTCCTCTATCTTCCTATGTGTCCATTAACTCTGACACCGGCGTCTTATATGCTCTCCAATCCTTTGACTATGAGCAGTTGAGAGACCTCCAGATGTGGGTGACAGCCAGCGACAGTGGGAACCCGCCACTAAGCAGTAACGTGTCACTGAGCCTGTTTGTGCTGGACCAGAATGACAATGTACCTGAGATCTTGTACCCTGCCCTTCCTACCGATGGTTCTATGGGTGTGGAGCTGGCACCACGCTCTGCAGAACCTGGCTACTTGGTGACCAAGGTGGTGGCAGTGGACAGAGACTCGGGCCAGAATGCCTGGCTGTCCTACCGCCTGCTCAAGGCCAGTGAGCCAGGGCTCTTCTCAGTGGGGCTGCACACAGGTGAGGTGCGCACGGCACGGGCCCTGCTGGACAGAGATGTGCTCAAACAGAGCCTTGTGGTGGCTGTCCAGGACCACGGCCAGCCCCCTCTCTCAGCCACCGTCACACTCACCGTGGCTGTCGCTGACAGTATCCCTGAAGTCCTGGCTGACCTGGGCAGCATCAAGACTGCTTCTGATCCCTATGATTCAGGCCTCACGCTGTACCTGGTGGTGGCAGTGGCTTCAGTATCCTGCGTCTTTCTTGCTTTTGTCATTGTGCTGCTGGCACTCAGGCTGCGGCGCTGGCACAAATCACACCTGCTTCAGGCTTCAGGAGATGGATTGGCAGGCCTACCTGTCTCACATGTTGTGGGCGTGGACGGGGTACAGGCTTTCCTGCAGAGCTATTCCCATGAGGTCTCCCTCACCGCTGACTCTAGGAAGAGTCACCTGATCTTCCCCCAGCCCAACTATGCAGACATGCTCATTAGTGAAGAAGGCTGTGAAAAAAGCGACCCTCTTCTGATTTCTGATAAGGTAAATGCAAGCAAAACAGAACCAGGAGTTGTTCAGGTTAGTTTTAATTTTCCATAAGGATGACTGGAACATTTTCTTCATTTGTTTCCTTATTTATTTTTCTGACATATTCAAATCAGCTAATTTTATAAATAGTTAATCAGTATTTGCTCTATTGGAGATTAATTTAATTTTATTTGCTAATTAATGCTTTCTCCATTTGTTTTCAAATTATATTTTGGGTTTAATGTCTTCTTTTGTGAATATGGGGATATTTTAGAAAATCTAGTGATATCTGTAGACTTGAGTGAATATTAAATATTTTAAAAGAAAGTGGTTAAACATAATCCTTTTACCCAAGATTTTGTTGTATTGGAACTGCTAGTCTATTAATAGAAGATTCAGTTTATTACTTCAAATTATTAGATATATTGTTCTCTTTTGTATATTTACTTAGACATCACTAGCGAATGTGTTTTGGAAAGGATATTGTATAGGATTGATATTTTAGTATAACTGACGTTTGCATAAGGAAATAATTTACAGTATTTGCATAAGCCAGTAGAAGAGTACAGAAAATTTTTGCTTGATCAATATCAGAAAAAAGGTTAATTTTATAGTGATGAATATGATGTATGCAGCATTCTGAAATCTGGAAAGTTTGAACTTAACCATGTAATTATTGGATATGTGGACTTATTGAGAGAAGAAATCAGTGGGAAGGAACCTTAGAATTCAGCTTTATTCTGTGATATAAAGTTTAAACTCTTTGGAGTTTAAAGTCTCCAAAGAGTTAGATACTTCTGCATTCAATAAACATCAATATACCACTCACCTAGCATCTTCTGGTTACAAGTAGTCCCTTCACTTATTAGAATCAATACCTACAGAAATGTTTGCATTTCTTCAAGTGTAAGTACAATTATGCTTTATTACTAGAGTCTAAGGTTTGTGTTTGCAAAATGAATTCAACTTAGGAACTGTTTGAAATTTTAAAATTCATTTCTGAGGGATGTCCTCACCTTAAATTAATAGATTTTTGCTAATGAAATGCCATTCTATGAGTCTCAAATTCCAGTACCATGTGTTGTGTAATGAAAGAACTACTTGATTTTCTGCATGTGATTAGCTGAAGACGATTTTCTTCTTAAAATATTTTTAATCTCCCAAATGTTGTACTTTTAATGCCTTTAACATCAGCTGCAAATAATGGATATATGCGGGAAATGATGATAGATTATTATTTATGGGATAGTAAGCTACATGACTGAACCACATGAAAGGTTTATTGACACATTAAGGAACTTAAGACAACTTGAGTTTTATTTTTTAAACAGTTATTTAAAGGGCATCCAATTAAATGTATATATGCACAATTCTGACCTTCATGTAAAATGTGCAGATTCACTAAATAGTGCGTAAATGCACCCAAAGAGTAACAAGAGCATCTGTATGATAGGTGCTGACATTATTCACTCTTGTGTGAAAACTTACATTTCCATTTTTTTAAAGAAAACGTTAGAGATTTAGTTAAGTATCCTCTGAGTTAACTTTTTATGCAATGGAGAAATATCTTTTATCCCTCTATAAACTACCAATAGACTTTACATTATAAAATGCTTGATCCACACCATATACCATATACTCTTTTAAATATTTGAATCTTTAGTTTTATATGTTCTCTGAAAGATAATTTTCCTATACTAATCGAAGTGTTTATACAATTGTGGAAAGGACTTGCTTGGGAGCAAAGTCTTGAGTCAGTAATGCTTTTTATGTTTGTATAAAGACGCCAATGAGTGGCTCTCTAGAATTCTGGATACAATGAGCAGTTTAAGATGTTCTAATGCTTTTCTACTACAAGGTGAGTTCAGTGTTGCTACACACCAGCCAATATATTATGGAGGTTAAAGATAATTTCTTTATGAAGATTTTCTAGTTTGGAAATGTAATTAAAATACTAAGGCATTTTTTATATGTTTGCTGGCCATTATTCTGTCTTCTCTTGAAAAGTTTCTGTTCATGTCCTTTGCCCATTTGTTGATGGGGTGTTTGATTTTTTTCTTGTTGATTTTCTTAAATTCTATATAGATTCTTGTTATCAGCCCTTTATTGGATGGGGAGAAAGCAAATATTTTCTCCCATTCTGTAGGTTGTCCATTCACTCTAATGATAGTTTCCTTGGCTGTGCAGAAGCTTTTAAATTAAAATTGGCAAGGCAATCATTACTTGTAACCAAAATGTTTGTACTCCCACAATATTCTGTAATAATAAAAAAATAGTAAGGTGTCTGTCAGAAGCATGGAAATTGGGATGTTATTGGAAAGGGAAGAGTGTAACTAACAAAAGGTTGAGATGGTCAGACAGTAATCTGGGGACCAAAGAAAAGAGAACAGCATAGATTACTTTCCTTGGGGTATATAATTCTAAGAACTCACACTTCACTCTCCAAATCCAAATAACACTATTGTTAAGCTACTTGGGAAGAAACAGTACAATTGAGAACAATTGTAATGTAGTGTGGGAAAATATCATTGGTGGAATAGTTTTTCAGTCATACTCATTCAATTAAAGGTAGACACTTGGAAACTAAGGAGTCTTTTGTTTCTTACTATACTTCTGCTTTACAAGAACAATCAATTTCCTTGCTTACCTATCAAACCTTTTGGGGGAAGATGCTAAAGATAAGAGGAGAAAGTGAAACACAAAATAAAACTAAAAGCTATGAGATTTATAACTTTCATAAGTTAGAAGAAAAGGAAATAGAGTAGAATAACAATACACATGAAGCTGATATATCAAGAATTTTTACACATCTTTTATCATCACCAACACTATCTTTCATTTGTATGTTTCCCTGTATATTATTTTATTTGGTTCTGAATTCTAATAAGGTAAACAGGGAAAATGTTATGTCCATTGTATGAAAACAGAAACTCAAAGCGTGTGATGCCATAAACGTTTTGAGCGAGTTTATCTCTGCCCTTTGATGAGTAAAAAGCCCTTGATTTGGACGAATAAAGTTCAAGTTAAAAGAAATGACAGATCGACTAAAGATATAGCAAATATTTAAGATGTCTTGAAATCCTTGTAAAATGGGAAGAATGAGTATCAGTATACGGTAGAATTTCCTCCTAACCAACTTATTTGGTGCTGATTTAGTCACCACTACTGCAGTTCCGCAGTAGAGGCGCGGGGTGCCGCTGTTGGCTAGTTCCGAGGGAAGTATTGGCTCCTCCCCCTGGCAGCAAAATTGCCCGCAGACAGCGAACTTGGGGAGAAAAGTGCACTCTCTCTCTGGCTTCCTACAGAGGCGACACCCATCAGAGAACTCACACTCCAAGACCAAGAAAGTAGCCTTTCCTGCTCAGAGAACTCTTGGGATCCTTTAGAGATCTCGTCTCCTGCGAATTAGAAAGGCATAGGTGCAGAGAGCGAGATGGGAAACATTTTAGGACCTAGGGGCGCCGCAGGGTGGAGGCGAATGCCATTTCTCTTCCTGCTGTCTTTGTTCTGCCAGGCCGTCTCAGAACAGATCCACTATGCTATTCTCGAGCAGCTGGCCAGGGGCTCGCTGGTGGGGAATCTCACCAAGGATCTGGGGCTTGGCCTATGGGATTTGCCTACTCGGAATCTTTGGGTTAAGTGCAGAGAAGAATTTCTTTACCATGAGCACCGAAAATGGAGACTTACTTGAGAGCAATTGTATAGACTGAAAGCAGATTTGTGTCAAGAAGCTGACGTGTGCTCTGGAATTCGAAATGGTTGCTGAAAAGCCTTTAAACGTTTTTCATATAACTGTGCTGATCCAGGATGTCAACAATAACCCACCGACTTTTAGACAAAATATCACTAAGCTGAAAATCAGCCAATTGGAGCCATCTTTGCCCTGGAATCTGCCCAAGATCCTGATGTAGGTGTCAATTCGCTGCAGCAGTACTACCTCAACCCTGAACTGCTCTTCTCTTTGATACAGAAGGAGAACCCAGACAGCAGTGGGTACCCAGAGCTGGTACTGAAAGCCCCCCTGGACAGGAAAGAGCAGCTTTACCACCACCTGGTCCTCAAGGCTATGGACGGGGGCTAGCCCTCCAGTAGCTGTACCACCCATAAAAGGATAATTGTGGCAGGCACAAATGATAGCACCCCCATTATTAACCCAGAACATGTACAGGGTCAGTGTTCCAAAGAACCTGCCCACCAGCTTCTGGGTATTAAGAGTAATGGCTACTGACCCGCATGAGGGCACGTCAATGCCAAGATCATCTAAGTCTCTGTCGTTATTGGTAAGGCAGTAAGACAACTATTCAAGCTGGACAGTTAAACAGGGGAACTCATCGCTAGTGGAGGACTGGACTTTGAAGAGAGAGATAGCTACACAATTGGGGTGGAAGCAATGGATGGCAGACGTCACACTGCATATTGTAAAATACAGAGATTTTGGATGAAAATGACAATGCTCTCTAGATAACTCTGGCTTCTGAATCTCAGCATATACAAGATGCTGAGATGGGGACTCCTGTTGCCCTGATCAAAACACATGACCCAGATTGTGGATTTAATTAGGAAATCCTGTGTCAACTAAAAGGAAATAGTTCAAGATATAAAACACACGGGTTGGTGATCCCAGAGTACAATGTCACTATCACGGTCACAGACAAAGGCAAACTGTCCCGTCCTCCAGCATGTGCATCACCCTGTACATCACTGACGTCAACTACAATGTTCTGGTTTTCCACCAGGTCTCCTATGGCCCATGTAGCTGAGAGTAACCCACCCGGAGCCTCCATTGCGCAAGTCAGTGCCTCGGATCCCAACTTGGGGCCTAATGGCCTTATCTCCTACACCATCCTGGCCAAGGACCTCTAGCTGCAGGCTCAATATTCCTAGATGTTGGTGAGCATGCAGAGCGGGGTGGTGTTTGCACAGTGCTCCTTCACCTTCGAGCTGACACTGCAGACCCACCATCTGGGCTCCGCGCGCGTTCAGCACCAACGTGAGCCTGTGGATGTATACCTTCCGCTGGTGGCCAACAGCTTGGCGCTCTTTGATATGGTGCCAAACGCCACGGAGCCGGGCTACTTGGTCACCAAGGTGCTGGCGGTGTCCGCCGACCAGGGATACGATGCCTGGCTGTCCTACTATGTGCTGCAGGTCAGCAAGCCTGGGCTTTTCAGCCTGAGGCAGCGCACGGACAACGGTGCACACAACGTGTGACTTGAGCGACGGGGATTCAGCTGGAAAACTTTTGCTGATCACAGTGGGAGACAGAGGACAGCTGCCTCTTTTGGCTGCCGCCACTCTGAACCTAATCTTTGTGGGTAGCTTGCAAGAAATACAGCCTGACTTGAACCACCGTCCCGCGCACCTTCTGAATCCAAGGCAGAGCTGCAATTTCACCTAGTGGTGACCTTGGTCTTGATCTCTGTCCTCTTATTCTTCATGGTGATTAGGTGATCTCCGTGCGCTTGCGTGGCTCCTCCAACCCCGCCGCCGCTGAGGGCTGCTTTCAACCTGGTCTCTACTTCAAGACTGTACCTGTGGTTCTCCCCAACTGCAGTGCAAGGACTTTGCCTTATTCCTACAATCTGTGTGCTGCCTCACATTCCTCAAAGTTTAAATTTCTCAATACATGTTGGAAAATGCTACTCCACAAGATCTTTTATGTGATGAAGGCTCTTGATTTGAAAGTACTGGTAATGACAATCCCAAAATGGTTTCTAATTCAGGCAATTTGCAACAAGTGAGTTTCTTCAAACCTTTCCTCGCATAAATATAATTAGGCTTCGATTCATTGATTTAGAGATTAAAAGTGTACAGATTAAATATGTTCTGATTTCATTGTGTTTTATTGATTTTCTGGCCATACCGTGGGGGATAGAAAATTCTTTATAAGCTTAGCTATGTTGCAATTGTTCTTTCATGGAATGTCTCCTTGTGATGGTCTTGAAATTTTAGTTAGTCCTAAAACAATATAATCATAAACATTTTTGTTCCTGTTTTAACATGAAATAAGCTCATTTTAATAGATTTAGGGGATACAACTTGAATTCTGGTATATGAATATATTGTGTAGAGGTGAAGTCTGGGCTTTGGGTGTACCCATCACCCAAATAGTGTATATTGTATCCCATAGGTAATTTTTCATCCCTCACTCCCTTCCAATTTCCCCACTTTTGAGTCCACAATGTCCATTATACCACTCTGTGTACTCTTATGTAGTCATAGTTTAGCTCCTACTTGTAAGTGAGAACATGTGGCATTTATTTTTCTGTTCCTGAGTTACTTCTCTTAGGGTAATGGCCTCCAGTTCCATCAAAGTTGCTGCAAAAGACATTATTTCACTCTTTCCTATTGCTAAGTAGTACTCCATGATACACACACACACACAAACCACATTTTCCTTATCACTCATCAGTTGATGGACACTTAGGTTGATTCCATATCTTTGCAACTGTGAATTGTGTTGCAGTAAGCATATGAGTGCAAGAAACACTTTTAATACATTATTGTCTCACACTATCACTGTAAAACATATTATCTATCAAGGATTAAAGACAAATCTACACAATTAATTGGTTTACTTAGTTTCAATGCTGTCGATCCTAAAATATATATAACATAATATATATCTTAAGATATATTTTTAATGTAGCCTGTATAGTTTTTCTTCCTTTGCATGTTTTAAAAATTATGCATAGATGTTGCCTACATCAAGGTAGTTCTTAATCTCTAGGCTAATAAAAACAAATAATGGCACCTAAAAATGGCAGCTGTTGTAACTGGCACTGTAATGGATTGGTTCAAAACGTGTTTGTGGTTGTTGGTGCCCTTATTAAAAATGGGACAAATGTAAATGATGGTGGGGTGTGGTAATTCAAGATTCACAGAAAATCGTGATTATTTCTGCTCTTCAAGATCCTAACAGATATTTTCACAAAAATGAATGATAAATTTCAGGGAAAAATTAAAATTACTTTAAATAATGTCTTTTATTCTTCCAATGCTTTACTGTCTTGGGGAGAGAATTATTGTGAGTGTCATCTCTTTAGATTTAGCAGAAATAAAATCCCCTGTATGGCAATTTCACAAAACGGTGCAGTATTAATTTAGGACTCTAAGCGTCGCTGTTCACTAACCCGGGCAGGAAAATCAATGAGAACTCGAGTTATACCCACCAACCACAAAGCAGGTCAGACATGAAAGCAGCGCAGAAATTCTGACCTGGAACGCTTCACATCTGGTGACTGCTTGTTTAAGAACCTTCACCTCTAATTCTGAGAAGCGCAAAAGTGATGTGGACCGGTTCTTCCTACTCCTGATCCCGGGGAAGTCTATAACAAGCCAGTAATGGCGGCTCCGCGGGGGCGCCGGCCGCGGAGCGAGCTGCTCCTGCTCTTCACGCTCCTGGGGACGCTGTGGGGGGCTGCGACCCGGCAGTTCCGCTACTCTATTCTCGAGGAGCTGGAGAAAGGCTCCTTCGTGGGCAACATCGCCAAGGACCTGGGGCTGGCACCTCAAGAGCTGACAGAGCGCGGAGTCCGCATCGTCTCCAGAGGTAGGACACAGCTTTTCTCTTTGAACCCGCGGAGCGGCAGCTTGGTCACAGCTGGCAGGATAGACCGGGAGGAGCTCTGCGCTGAGAACCCGCGGTGTCTGGTGAGCTTTAACATCCTTGTAGAGGATAAACTGAATCTTTATCCCGTGGAAGTCGAAATAGTGGACATTAATGATAATTCACCCCGATTCTTAAGAGAAGAGTTGGAAGTGAAAATTCTCGAAAATGCAGCTCCATCCTCTCGTTTTCTACTAACGGAGGTCTATGACCCTGATGTGGGAATGAACTCTCTGCAGGGCTTTAAGCTCAGCGCCAATAGTCACTTCTCAGTGGACGTGCAAAGCGAAGCCAATGGACCCAAGTACCCGGAGCTGGTGCTGGAGCGCGCCCTGGATCGGGAGGGAGAAGCCGTTTACCACCTGGTCCTTACTGCCATGGATGGTGGTGACCCTGTCCGCTCAGGTGTGGCGAGAATTCTGGTGACTGTCCTAGATGCGAATGACAATGCTCCAGTGTTTACTCAGCCTGTCTACCGTGTGAGTGTTCCTGAAAATCTGTCAGTAGGTACACCAGTGTTGTCAGTAAATGCCACCGACCAGGATGAAGGGGCCCACGCGGAAGTAACTTATTCGTTTGTGAAGATTCCAGAAAAGATCTCACAAATTTTCCGCTTGAATGTTTTGACTGGAGAAATTTCAACTTCTGCGAACCTAGACTATGAGGACTCTAGCTTTTATGAGCTGGATGTTGAAGCCCGGGATCGGCCAGGTCTTCGGGACAGAGCAAAAGTCTTAATAACTATCTTGGATGTCAATGATAATGTTCCAGAAGTGGTTGTGACATCTGGAAGCAGAACAATTGCAGAAAGTGCGCCTCCAGGAACAGTCATCGCTCTTTTCCAAGTGTATGATCGAGACTCTGGACTGAATGGCTTGGTAACGTGTTCCATCCCGAGAAGTCTTCCTTTTGAATTGGAAAAATCAGTAGACAATTATTATCGATTAGTGACAAATTCATTTCTAGACCGGGAGGAGGTGTCATTGTACAACATCACTGTCACAGCCACAGACAAAGGAATGCCGCCTCTGTCTACAGAAACGCTCATCTCTCTAAACGTGGCAGACACCAACGACAACCCGCCCACCTTCCCCCATTCGTTCTACTCAGTCTATGTCCCCGAGAACAACCCCAGGGGCGCCTCTATCTTTTCTGTGAAGGCTCTTGACCCAGACAGCGACGAGAACGCCCGAGTCTCCTACTCCCTGGCGGAAGATACCCTCCAGGGGGCGCCTTTATCCTCCTTTGTCTCTATCAACTCCAACACCGGAGTTCTGTATGCGCTGCATTCCTTCGACTACGAGCAGTTTAGAGACCTGCAACTACTGGTGACAGCCAGCGACAGCGGAAACCCTCCACTCAGCAGCAACGTGTCGCTGAGCCTGTTCGTGCTGGACCAGAACGACAATGCGCCGGAAATCCTGTACCCTGCCTTTCCCACTGACGGCTCCACAGGTGTGGAGCTGGCGCCCCGCTCCGCAGAGCCCGGCTACCTGGTGACCAAGGTGGTCGCTGTGGACAGAGACTCGGGCCAGAACGCCTGGCTGTCCTATCGCCTGCTCAAGGCCAGCGAACCTGGGCTCTTCTCAGTGGGGCTGCACACAGGCGAGGTGCGCACGGCACGGGCCCTGCTGGACAGAGATGCGCTCAAACAGAGCCTCGTGGTGGCCGTCCAGGACCACGGTCAGCCCCCTCTCTCAGCCACTGTCACTCTCACCGTGGCTGTGGCCAACAGCATCCCTGAAGTCCTGGCCGACCTGGGCAGCCTTGAGCCCTCCGCCGGCCCTTACGACTCCGACCTCACGCTGTACCTGGTGGTGGCAGTGACCTCGGTCTCCTGTGTCTTTCTCGCCTTCATCATCGTGCTGCTGGTGCTCAGGCTGCGGCGCTGGCACAAGTCACGCCTGCTGCAGGTTGCGGGAGACGAATTGGCGAGCATGCCTGCCTCACACTTTGTGGGTGTGGATGGGGTGCGGGCTTTCCTGCAGACCTATTCCCACGAGGTCTCCCTCACCGCGGACTCGGGAAAGAGCCACATCATCTTCCCTCAACCGAACTATGCAGACACGCTCATCAGCCAGGAAAGCTGTGAGAAAAATGAGCCTCTTTTGATACAGGAAGATTCAGGGTTTTGCAAAGATGAAGTCTCCTTCGTTCAGGTGAGGTTATTGCTTTTCTCGATTATTTAAGAATTATATCAGGAAATTAAAAATTCTCTTTGATTAGTGGTTAGTTTTCTTAGTTTTTGCATTAAATCATGTAATTCTGATGTTTTTCTTTGACATCAATAGTTCTCTTTTTAATCTTAATTTTCTGAAATTTTGTGGGTAAAAATCTTAAGGCATGCCCTACATTTTCTTTACCTTGCTTTTGTTGAAAAATTATTTGTCCCTTAAGTTGAGGACATCTCCCTTCTTAGGCTTTTTTCTATTATGTGACATTTGTAAGATCCTTTCTTTTTCTAATGTGAGAAAAAAATGAACTGCAGCCTCTGCTAAAGAAAATCAAGATCTTGGTTCTTCTCAAGGTTACTTAATAGTCATAAATGTTTTCTAAAATGATGGAGATTCGTGAGAGATATCTTCCACCTTTGCTATTTGGGGATCAAAAATTATTTCGAAAAAAGATAAGAGTTATTGATGCCTGTAGCAAGGAACACCTGATCTTTGGTGTTAAAAGACCTGAACATATTCCTGGAACTATCTGTCATTTATTTGGGCCAGTCAAAACCTCTATTAATCTTGCAAATAAAATTAAAATTAAAAAGATTTCCCTTACTGACCTGACACAAATTCTGGGAAAGTAAAATAAAATAATTTTTTATTTTTCTTTGGACTATAAAGAAGTATAGTGAACACGTTTATTTGTTGAGATCACCATTATAATTATTGGATTGTCAACAAATAAATGTAACCAACTGATGGTGTGTGCCTGCTACAATGTCTTTTGCATATTGTGTGCTTGATAGTACTTAAAAATGAAAATGAATTTTAAAACATGCTCAGTAGTGTCCACTCACAGGAAATATCTCTAAAAATAGAGGACTGTCTGGTAAATGGGAGAATGAAGGATCAATGGCATTCAAATAAAATTTAAATAATTTATTATTTTAACCCAGATAAAATAAGGCTTCTGTCATATAGGAACTCTGTATTCAAATATTTGAAGGAAAGGGATTTATTATTTAGAAGAATGATTAGTCTTATCTATTATGAACAAAATGTGCAAACAAAATCATGGCTTGGTAAGCAGAAAATAGCAAAGATTTTAATTGTCAGAATGGTTCTAGCAGGAAATGGATTGCTAAGTAGGTAAGAGATTCTGTTGTTGGCACTCTTCAAAAGTAAGTTGATGGGGTTGGGGTTGGGGTGGCTTTTGCCAGTAATTCCAGCTGCTGGGGAGGTTGATATTAGAGGATTACTTGAGCCCAGGAGCAGAGGCCAGTCTGGGCAACATATGGAGACCCCCATCTCAAAAAAAAGTAACTTGTGGCTCCAGGATTAATGCAATACAGGGGATTCTTGATGAGCTGTTTATAGCCAAAGTTTTTTCCAGTCTTGAGTTGGAGGATTCAATGATCTGACAATAGAATGGATGGGACACTTGTACATCTAAATTTGGTATGCACATGTAAGAAAGAATAATTGAAAAGATATCTTGAAAATGAATGAGAACCTCCTTTGTGACCTTTGTCAATTTTTATAAGGATAACATTGAGTTGCTGTTATTTAAATTAGCTGCTAGGAGTAATACAGGTTTTTCTAAACTGATATTGTGACATTTACATTTAAGCAATTATTGTAGAATTATTTATTTCAAGTTTCCAAATGTGTTATATTCCTAACCAAGAAATTTTTTAATCATAAACATTTTCAAATCCAATCTGTTTGGACATTTGGGATATAATTTGAGGGTTTTAATCAGAATTCAATAGTAAATGACAATTTTAAACAACTTGAATCTTGGTTGTTAGTCATATGAATCAGGTGGTCTCTTATACAAATGTGATGATGTGTTTCATACACTGATAGTGTGAATGTTATTTTACTACATCACCAATTTTGGGTGATTTAAACTACATCTTGAATATTCATTGTTACGGGCAAAGCACACTAACTTTCATAGATAGTAGGCTGGTGTATTTTATTCTCTTATCTGAGTTACTTGTGACATTTAAACAAATAATTCAGGTCACTGACAGAAAAACTATCAGATTCTACTCTCACAATGGTCATTCATTCATATGGACTGACCAACCATTAAACATCCTGGCAATCATGGAATTTGCTAAGTTCTAACGAAATGAAACTCTCTGATTCACCCATCACACAGATAATTAATAGTAAGTTAGGAGGCATCAGGAAAAAAATCTATGAAATTATTGGGCTATTTTATCATCTGTAAACAACATCTTTTTCTGATCAAACTTCTGCTGAGGTGGCCATTATCAAAGGGGATTAAAATCTCAGAGAGAATCATTGGAAAATACCTATATCTTTGTTGGATAATGAAAATCTAAACAAGAACTTCAAACAGAAGATTTTCAATAAAAAAAAGTTCTAAAAAGAAAATCCCAGCATTTTGGGAGGCCAAGGCGGGATGATTGCTTGAGACCAGCCTGAGCAACAGTGAGATTCCCCCTCAACACACACACCCCGCCTCTACCCAAAAAGAAAAATAGAAAAAATAGCCGGGCATGGTGGTGCGCACCTGTAATCCCATCTATCCTGCAGACTGAGGCAGGCAGACGGCTTGAGCTCAGGAATTAGAGGTTGCAGTGAGCTATGATGACTCCACTGCACTCTAGCCTGGGCAACACAGTGAGACCCCTTCTCAAAAAAAAAAAAGAAAGAAAGAAAGAAAAGAAAAGAAAAGAGAGAAGATAATTAACTCAATGCCAATGCATGGGGAGTCAAATAGATTTTCCATAGAATTTTGTTAATGAAAGTAAACAAATGAACATTAGGATTCCCCTAATAACTCAATCAATAATAACATATTCTCCTTAAAATATAAAATTATTTCAATTTGATGTGGTGAGCTTATGTTTTATTTTATTAAACATACCTTGGTCATCTAGTAAATATCTTTAATATTTAATTTCATGTCATGGGATAACCTAGAAAACTTGAATACCAGAGATAATGAATCCATTTACATATACTTTCTATTCACAGTAGTCTATAATTTCATTTAACTAGATCTTATTTATTTAGCTCCAAAGACATTACCTAGAATGAGTAATTGAGACTTTTTTTTCTAGAGAGAGACTAGATGAGATTTAGTGTTACTTCTAGATTCTCCTCTTGGTTCTGCTAGCTACTTCTCTAAGACTTAAAATAATTTACAAAGCAAGACTAGGTCTTCATTTCTTGCTAGATCATTGTTCTAGAGCACATCATTGTCTTTTCTTCTGCGAATGTGTGAAGGGGACTTTCTTTTATTTCTGCCAGCTGAGAGTAGCCTTGGATCCATCAATAGAGTTTTACTCCATCAACATTAAGTGCAAAACTGAGTACCTCTAAGGATCCTCTCTGTATAGTCTTGTGTATTGCTCAGATGCTGTCTAGAGACCTCTTTCTCCTCAACTATTCTAGAATAGGGTAAGATGAAGATTTGAATTGCATAATGAAAAGAAGCAGTCAAGCCAACATCCACTTTCTTATGAATTCACAACCCAGTAGGATCTCTGGAAATTTCTGCCTTCTGTAGAAAATGGGTTGGTTGCTCTTATAGCTGATTGTTGCTGCTTAGCTTTTCACCTCATCTCTAATGACACTTTTTGAGCACAAAGCATCATCCATGACCAATGACTATTTCTTTTTTCTTACGAGAATGAGAGTGAGGATATTTGGATTCCTATGTTGTCCTACTACTTTATAATCAGGAACAAGGCATTTTAAAAAATTGTTAAAGTGAAGGTGTTAGATTAAACCATCTCTAAGGTTCTACACAATCAAAAATTTGTTAAAATACTTCTCTCTATTTTTAAGACAATTTTGGCTTTTTGAGTCTTGTATGGTGGTGTCTAGAACATAGTAGTGTTCAATAATATTATTGAATTAATTAAAACTTATATACACTCATGTAAATATTTTATATGTAAATTCTTTCATATGCATTTAATAAAGTTTACCTTTCTACCTTCAATGATTGATTTTTTTCTATATACCATAAAGTGTGAGTCAGTGCCCAACAGAGTAACTTCAAAGTTGAATACAAAACATCTTTAAAATTATCTAGGACTATCAAACACCCATCCATGAACACTGTTGTATTAATTCAGTGCCTTAAAATGGATTTTCAAAGTATATCAGAGATATCTGGAGTGAAGAAATTAACTAAACAGGGAAATTTTGAAGGATGAAACAATTTTCCGTAAAATCAGTTTATTTTGTTTCTATATGGTGCAGTAACTTAGTAAGGACTCTGAGCGCCGCTGTTCACCAACTAGGGGAAAATGGTGTGCGCGATCCGACAGAAACACCGAGTTTTACAACAGGGAGAAACGACAAATTGAGACAAGCCCTCTTCCGAGCTGCACCAAACTCAAGCCTCTATCTTTCTGGATTCTGGGCCCTCCTTCGGAATACAGAGGGGTCCACGCGAATACACCTGCATTCAGAAGCATATCCCGAGAAGGCTCAGCGTCTAAACAAGATGAGGACAACAATGGCGACTCCGCGGAGGGGCGGGAACTACAGAGGATTCCTCTTGCTTTCCGTCTTCTTGGGGACCCTGTGGGAATCCTGGGCAGGACATATTCTGTACTCCGTGACGGAGGAGACAGACAAAGGGTCTTTTGTGGGTGATGTCGCCAAGGACCTGGGGCTGGAGCCTCGGGAGCTGGCGGAGCGCGGAGTCCGCATCGTCTCCAGAGGTAGGACGCAGCTTTTCTCTCTGAACCTGCGAAGTGGCAGCTTGGTCACCGCGGACAGGATAGACCGGGAGGAGCTCTGTGCTCAGAGCCCACGGTGTCTTGTGAATTTTAACATCTTGATGGAAGATAAAATGAATCTTTACCCTATAGAAGTGGAAATAACTGATATTAATGACAACGCACCTAAATTCTTGGTGGAAGAAATAAACGTAAAAATAATGGAGAATACAGCTCCTGGGCTGCGGTTTCCTTTAAACGAAGCTGGGGATCCAGATGTGGGCACCAACTCCCTCCAAAGATACCAGCTCAGCCCAAATCGCCACTTCTCCCTGGTTGTGCAAAGTGGGGACGATGGAACTAAATACCCGGAACTGGTTCTGGAGCGAGTGCTGGACCGGGAGGAAGAGAGGGTTCACCACCTGGTTCTCACTGCCTCTGACGGTGGTGACCCACCCCGATCTGGCACTGCCCGCATCCAGGTAACAGTGGTGGATGTGAATGATCATGCACCTGTCTTCTCTCTGCCCCAGTACCAAGTAACTGTCCCGGAGAATGTGCCTGTGGGCACAAAGCTGCTCACGGTAAATGCTATCGACCTGGATGAGGGAGCCAATGGGGAAGTGACATATTCTTTTCGGAAAATAACTCCAAAACTTCTACAAATATTCCATCTGAACTCCCTTACAGGAGAATTATCGACTTTAGAAGGACTAGACTATGAAGAATCTGGCTTCTATGAAATGGAAGTTCAGGCTCAGGATGGTCCTGGTAGTCTGACAAAGGCAAAAGTACTGGTCACAATTTTAGATGTGAATGACAATGCTCCAGAAGTGACCATAACCTCTTTAAGCAGCACAGTCCCTGAAGACAAACCTCCTGGGACAGTAATTGCTCTTTTCTACCTCCAAGACAGAGATTCTGGAAAGAATGGTGAAGTGACCTGCACTATTCCAGAAAATCTGCCTTTTAAATTAGAAAGATCAATAGATAATTATTATAGATTGATCACAGCCAAAAACCTGGACCGGGAAAAACTCTCTGTGTATAACATCACACTGAAAGCCACAGATGGTGGAACTCCTTCCCTGTCCACTGAAACTCACATCTCCATTCAGGTGGCAGACACCAACGACAATCCACCTACCTTCCCCCACTCCTCCTACTCAGTCTACCTCCCTGAGAACAACCCCAGAGGTGCCTCTATCTTCTTGGTGACTGCACAGGACCCTGACAGTGATGAGAATGCCCAGGTCACTTATTCCTTGGCAGAAGACACCATCCAGGGAGCGCCAGTGTCCTCCTATGTCTCTATCAACTCTGATACCGGAGTCCTATATGCGCTGCGATCGTTTGACTATGAGCAGTTTCGAAGCCTACAACTGATAGTGACAGCAAGTGACAGCGGAGACCCACCCCTCAGTAGCAATGTGTCACTGAGCCTGTTTGTGCTGGACCAGAACGACAATGCACCCGAGATCCTGTACCCTACCCTTCCCACTGATGGTTCCACTGGTGTAGAGCTGGCATCCCGCTCTGCCGAACCTGGCTACTTGGTGACCAAAGTGGTGGCTGTGGACAGAGACTCGGGCCAGAACGCCTGGCTGTCCTACCGCCTGCTCAAGGCCAGCGAACCAGGGCTCTTCTCGGTGGGGCTGCACACAGGCGAGGTGCGCACAGCGAGGGCCCTGCTGGACAGAGATGCACTCAAGCAGAGCCTCGTGGTGGCGGTGCAGGACCACGGTCAGCCCCCTCTCTCAGCCACCGTCACTCTCACCGTGGCTGTGGCCGACAGCATTCCAGAAGTCCTAGCCGACCTGGACAGCCTTGAACCTTCTGCTGGTCCTTACGACTCCAGCCTCACTCTGTACCTGGTGGTGGCAGTGGCAGTGGTCTCCTGCATCTTCCTTGCCTTCGTAATGGTGCTGCTGGCGCTCAGGCTGGGGCGTTGGCACAAATCACGCCTGCTGCAGGCTTCTGGAGGTGTGTTGGCGGGCGTGCCTGCCTCGAATTTCCTGGGCGTGGACGGGGTGCAGGCTTTCCTGCAGACCTATTCCCATGAGGTCTCCCTCACTGCAGACTCACGGAAGAGTCACCTGATCTTCCCCCAACCCAACTATGCGGACACGCTCATCAGCCAGCAGAGCTGTGAGAAAAATGATTCTTTGTTAACATCCACAGATTTTCATGAATGTAAGGATGAAGCCCCAAGTATTCAGGTGAGCTCAGGCCTTCCTTTATTTCCATGAGGAATTATATTTTGTGTGATATTTCTCTATTATTTTGCAAAACAAGTGTTTTGAAGTTAGGGATAAAAAAACTTTAAAGAGACAAACCTGGTTTACCCGTTTACTTTCAGTGGTGATATTTTAACATGGAACACATAGGTTATAATATCATTTCTTTAGTGAAAGCTATGGACAAGATGGTTAATAAGTAGACTATCACCTTTTTGTAACTTCCACCTACTTTCCACTTGATTTTCTTAACTTGTGTGTTTTATAAATGAAAACGAATTGTTGAGTCTTTCTTATTGCACTAGGGAAGCAAGAGTAAAACACACCTCAACCTTTTTCTCAGTATTCTCTTTATCATTCTGATTTATAAGATGTTCTTGAAGATTTTTTTCAGTCTGTTGCTTTTTTTCTGTTTTCTGATCTTGCCTCCATATCCCTCACCTTGGCAGCCCTGAAAATCTTGGTTGCTTCTTGACCTATTTAAAGTATAATCTTCTATTAATGTTAGGGTACTAGTGGAAAGTTAAATTGATGCCTAAAGAATTAAATGTGTGTGCCCACCTTCACTAAGACGGAGATGAAGTCTAATGCCAAACTAAAGGTCATTGACCAAAACCAATAAAATATGTCAAAAAATTTTATTTCAAGTTCATTTGTGAAACAGACAGTTATATGTTTCAACACAGAATATAATGTACAGTTGTAGTGGTACAGCTGTGTGAAGTGTGTTTGTGGGCTTTCCAAGTGGGAGATTGGGGATATCAGGCACGCTGGCTTTATGAAACAACTATCTCATCTACTCAAATCCTAGACCAGTAGTTGATTTTATTTATTGGAGCTGCTGAAAAATTCAATTAAAAACAACCCTATCTGAGATTAACTACTTCCATATTCTTTTGTATATCAGATGATTCTCATCTGGAAGGGGTAAATGATAAGGTAATCTTGATTTCACGGACCTTTGTGTTTTAATTAAAAAGACATTTTTAGCAGAGTATGGTGCCATGAGCCTGTAGTCCCAGCTACTCAGGAGGCTGAGGTGGGAAAGATCCCTTGGTCCCAGGAGTTTGAGGCCAGCCTGTGCAACACAGTGAGACCCCTCTCTGTTTTAGGGTTTTTAAAGACCTTTTTCTCTAGAGTAGTGTTGTATTTGATAGCATTTTGCATATAATAAACTACACAATAGTATGGAAATAAACTTCACACATTCTATAGTGTTCAGATATACAATCACTTGCAGGAGAAGGCAATGTTATGACACTTTGTGAGGAAAGGTCATCTGGCAGAAATATAGTTACAAGGTATTTTAAAAAAGAAAATTCCTAAACTGAAATGTATTAGATGCTTAGAAATATTTTAAACAAAGGAGAAAAATCATCACTAAGCTCAGTGAGCTATTGCAAGCAAACTTTCCAGGGATTATTTCCTTCCATTCTGAGGTCATCGTGGGATGTAAAATAAGTGCAGAGTTTAGAAGCAGTGCTGTAGTGCAACAGATGTCAATGACTTTGTGCAGAGGCAAAATATTACGCCCCTGATAACTCTAAAGATTAATGTTATATTTTGTAACAAGGAAAATAATTGTGTAATGGGAAGGAGAGAGGTAGGCTCTTTTCAGGCTACCTCATTTTCTTAACTGAATATTGCCTATGATAGTGGAAATGACAATCATATAATATTACTATAAGGAAAATAAGTATAAATTCCGCCTCCTTAAGGACAATTTTAGCATTACTGATGCTGTCTGGAAAAAGTTTAAGTAAATCAACTTGCAGGTACCTAGAAAAGTGGGGGAAATGATACGAACAAGAAAAGAAAGATAAAGTTTCTTTATTATATTGCTAATGAATAAGTATGCAAAATTGCTGTACTCAGATGGTTTAGGCCAAGTCTATGATATGTCTAGCTTTGTGTAAGTAGTGTGTATTTGAAGATTAGGGAATAATTATGTCAACAGATAGATGTTTAGGTATTAAACCTTTGTGATTTCCTGGAAAACCTGGAAACTAAGAATAAAGGCATTTCTAAGGGTACAACTTTAAACGTTATAAAATATATGGATGTAACAACGTAGTTTGTTCAGTAGGGTACACAACTGTTATTATAATAATATAATTATCGTACTGGTTAAACTGAAGCAGCAGAGGCTGCAGTTTCCCAGCGCGGACTCTGGGCGCCGCTGTTGGCCAAAGTGGAGAACTTGGCGCTCGCCTTCTCCTCGCGCAGCCGCAGCGCTTTCCAGGGCGGCCCCATCCTGACTCTCCAGCGGTGGCCTTTACGCCGCTTCCTGCTGGGGACTAGAAGACACTTTTCCGGAGCTGGAACTGAAGTCCATTCGGAGCTCTGGACATCTGCAATACAGAGGTTATCTACACCCGGCGTCTGCGGGCTGGTGAGCAAGCTGAGGGGAGCAGGAGGGATGGGGAGCGGCGCTGCGGAGCGGGGCCGCGCAGACAGGCGGCCAGTGCTCTTTCCCTTCCTGCTGCCCTTGTTCTGCCCGGCGCTGTCTGAGCAGATCCGCTACAGGATTCCCGAGGAAATGCCCAAGGGCTCGGTAGTGGGGAACCTCGCCAAGGACCTGGGGTTCAGTGTGCGGGAGTTCCCGACTCGAAAACTGCGCGTCAGTTCGGAGAAGCCTTACTTCACCGTGAGCGCAGACAGCGGGGAGTTGCTTGTGAGCGGCAGGCTAGACAGGGAGCAGATGTGCGGGAAGAAGCCAGCGTGTGCTCTGGAATTTGAGGTTGTTGCTGACAACCCATTGAACTTTTATCACGTGAATGTGGAGATCGAGGACATTAATGACCACAAGCCAAAATTCACGCAAAATTCCTTTGAGCTGCAAATAAGTGAGTCTGCACAGCCAGGCACGCGATTTATCTTGGGATCTGCCCATGATGCGGATATTGGTACCAACTCACTGCAAAATTACCAGCTCAGTCCCAATGATCATTTCTCACTCGTGAATAAAGAGAAATCAGATGGCAATAAATACCCTGAGCTGGTATTGAAGATGCCTTTAGACCGGGAAAAGCAGAAATCCTACCACTTGACCTTAACTGCCTTGGACTTTGGAGATCCACCCCTAAGCAGCACTGCACAGATAGAGGTCCTAGTGACTGATGCCAATGACAACCCTCCAGTGTTCAGCCAAGACATATACAGGGTGAGCCTTCCAGAAAATTTGTCCCCGGGCACCACCGTGCTTCGGGTGACTGCCACTGACCAGGATGAGGGTATCAATGCCGAGATCACCTTCTATTTCAGCGAAGCTAGCCAGATCACCCCGTTTAAACTGAATTCTAATACCGGGGAAATTACTATTCTGAATACATTAGATTTTGAAGAAGTCAAAGAATATTCCATAATTTTGGAAGCAAGGGATGGTGGAGGAATGATTGCACAATGTACAGTGGAGATAGAAGTCATAGATGAGAATGACAACGTCCCAGAAATAATATTCCAATCTCTTCCTGACCTGATTATGGAGGACACAGAGCTGGGAACACACATCGCTTTGCTCAAAATCCGTGACAAGGATTCAGGACACAATGGAGAAGTTACTTGTAAACTGGAAGGCGATGTTCCGTTTCAAATACTCACTTCGTCAAGAAACACATATAAATTAGTGACAGATGGGGTTCTAGACCGCGAGCAGAACCCGGAGTACAACATCACCATCACAGTCACAGACCGAGGCAAGCCGCCCCTCTCCTCCAGCTCAAGCGTCATCCTACATGTTGGCGACGTCAACGACAACGCTCCAATTTTCCACCAGGATTCTTATTTGGTCGAAGTGGCCGAGAACAACCCTCCTGGAGTCTCCATCGCTCAAATCAGCGCCTCAGACCCGGACCTGGGACCTAACGGCCATATCTCTTATTCCATCGTGGCCAGTGACCTGGAGCCCAGGATGCTGTCGTCCTATGTGTCGGTTAGCGCGCAGAGCGGGGTGGTGTTCGCGCAGCGCGCCTTCGACCACGAGCAGCTGCGCGCCTTCGAACTGACGCTGCAGGCCCGCGACCAGGGCTCGCCCGCGCTCAGCGCCAACGTGAGCCTGCGCGTGCTGGTGGGCGACCGCAACGACAACGCGCCACGGGTGCTGTACCCCGCACTGGAGCCCGACGGCTCGGCGCTCTTCGATATGGTGCCGCGTGCCGCGGAGCCCGGCTACCTGGTCACCAAGGTGGTGGCGGTGGACGCCGACTCAGGACACAACGCCTGGCTGTCCTACCACGTGCTGCAGGCCAGCGAGCCCGGGCTCTTCAGCCTGGGGCTGCGCACCGGCGAGGTGCGCACGGCGCGTGCCTTGGGCGACAGGGACGCAGCCCGCCAGCGCCTGCTGGTCGCTGTGCGTGACGGTGGACAGCCGCCCCTGTCTGCCACTGCCACGCTGCACCTGGTCTTCGCGGACAGCTTACAGGAGGCGCTGCCAGATCTCACCGACCGCCCAGCGCCCTCTGACCCCCAGGCTGAGCTGCAGTTTTACCTGGTGGTGGCCTTGGCCTTGATCTCAGTGCTTTTCCTCCTCGCGGTGATTCTGGCCATCGCCCTGCGCCTGCGACGAGGCTCCTCCAGCCCAGCCGTCTGGAGCTGCTTTCAGCCTGGTCATTGTGTCAAGTCTGGACCTGTGGTTCCCCCCAACTACAGCGAGGGGACTTTGCCTTATTCCTACAATCTGTGCGTGGCACACACGGGAACGACGGAGTTTAATTTCCTAAAATGTAGCGAGCAATTTAGTTCAGGACAAGACGTACTTTGCGGTGATCCATCCGGGGCCTTGTTTCCACTTTGTAATTCCAGTGACTCGACTTCCCCTCAGGTGAGTTTCCTACTTCTCGTTGTGTACCCAATTCTCTGTTTCACGGGAAAATGTACAATTTTCAGATTTCCTGAGCCGCTTAAAGAAAGTTATAGTCAGTTAAAAAAGCTGTCATACCATTCTTCAAAAGAGGACTAAAGTGGAGCAATCATGTAGCTTATAGGGGTTTTCTACCAAGCTCAGATTTACAAAGCAATGATGGTTTTACCTACAAAATGAAAACCTTAGACAATGTTATTGGCTGTCTCCTAAAAAGGTAATGAGATTTTTCCATACATTTTTTTTCTGTTGCCTAATATACAATACATATTTGTTTCAGTTTGGACATGCTATAAATATAAAAATAATCATTTAAATAAACCTTTAAGACAAAGGAATTTAAGATAACATTAGATATTTTTCTTCGCTATTTTTTTTTTTTTTGAGAGAAGGTCTTGCTGTGTCACCCAGGTTGGAGTGCAGTGGTGCTATCATAGCTCACCGCAACCTCAAACTCTTGTGCTCAAGTGATCCTCCTGCCTCAGCCTCCTGAGCAGCTAGGACTATAGGCTCATGCCACTGTGCCCAGCTAATTGTTTTAGTTTTTTCTAGAGATGGGGTCTTGCTATATTGCTCAGGCTGGTCTCAAACTCCTGGCTTCAAAGTATCCTCCCACCGTGCCCTCCCAAAATGCTAGGATTACAGGTGTGAGCCATCACGCCTAGCCTCCTTTGCTAATTTAATTGGCATGGTTTCCATACTAATCTATTTTGTTTCTGGTATTTACTTCTCTTTTGTTTCAAAATCTCCTAGAATAAGGTCTCTTCAACTTGATTTTTATATCCATGGACCCCTTGTAATTTTATGCAATGTACTGGGGTGTATGTGTGATCATTTTGCTTAGCAAAAGGTCCATTGTGTTCATCAGAAGATCAAAAGCTGGTTCTCTTTACTTGCAGCATAGGTTTTTCAGAGATAATGTGTACTGAAGCTCCTTCAACAGGCTCCTCCATCAAAGGAAGGATAAACTGCTTTGGCTCTGTTGCTTCTCTCACCCATACTCCAAATATATAATTTTTAACTGTCTTCTTCGCAACCCTAAGCTAATATAACTAGTAGTCTTCTAATCATTCTGTGTCTAGGAGAGAAATAGAGTCTTGAATTTTTCAAACTTTTAGACAAAACCAACAATCTGATGTGCATACACAGTATATACAAATGACCATACTACATTGTATGAGGCTTTTGCTAGTTATTCCTAAGAAACTGCTTCAGTTAATGGCCATTTTACAAACTGCTGAGGAAAAGAGACATTTTTTGCGGTTGCACTTGTTTGACTTCTTGTGATCATTATGTGTTCCTTATATTTTGTGCTTCTTTAGATCAAAGTATTAATGTAGGTAAAATTAATTTTAGAATATATATCTACCTTAAAAAGTTAAGTCTGTTTTAAAATGTAATCTCTGGTGGAAGGGGTTGGGATAGAGATACTTTCTATGGTATATTCATTCGTACCTTTCAAGTACTTACTATTCAAATAGAAAAATGTAAATTATTTGAATAAATAGCAAAACAATATAGTTTCTCATAAAATTGCAATTGTAAAACATATCCTATTAAAATTTCATAATACTTGAAAATATTATCAATGTGTGATAAAAAGGGCATTTAGAAAGAAGATTAAAAAGCAACAACTCTATAGAAAGCTTGTATAGTGGTTAATTAGTTTAAAACAAATGAAACAAGTTTTGAATAAATCATCTCTAATAGGCCTATTTTATACTCTTAAAATTCATTTCTAGTGACAACTGAAGTTCTTATTTGTTAATATACATTGAAGACATTTACAAGAAAGCTTACAGCACAATGGGAAATAAAATTATCATATTTTTAAAGAGCATATATATTCCAGAAATGTAATTTAATATGATGCTAACCCAACAATCTGATCATTTAGTAATATTTAATACTTGATAACACCACCGCATTTCATCCCACACTCCGTGGTAATTTCTTTTAAAAGTGTGTATTTAGGGAAAAATTAAGTAAATTCAAAACAAAGTAATCAGTGATCTAACAGTATTACATATGAAGTGATCTATATCTAAGTGCAATAACTGCTTCGGACTCTAAGCGCCGCTGTTTACCTACTGGGAGAGAAATGCAGCCGCAATGCCATCCAATACTCTGGGCTTACACCTCGCAAAGACCAGCAGATCCCACAAACCAACTGCTGGGCTGCAGCGAAATTCGGTCCCTGTTTTGGCCCACACCAGCTTTCTGTAAGATTATGATCTCCACAGCTGTGGCAAAAAACTAAACAAGACACATACGCACAGTGAAGATTCGGAAAGAATTCTGTAGTGAAATAACAATGGCCGCTCCAAAGAATCACCGAGGACGCAGCGAGCTGATCCTGCTGTGCGCGGTGCTGGGAACGCTGTGGGATATCGGGACAGGACAGACTCGCTACTCTGTGTCTGAAGAGACGGACAAAGGCTTCTTCGTGGGTAATATCTCCAAGGACCTGGAACTGGAACCCTGGGAGCTGGCGAAGCATGGAGTCCGCATCGTCTCCAGAGGTAGGACACAGCTCTTTGCTCTAAATCCGAGAAGTGGCAGCTTGATCACCGCAGACAGAATAGATCGGGAGGAGCTTTGCGCTCGGAGCGTCCCGTGTCTGATAAATATTAACATTCTAGTTGAGGATAGAGGAAAACTCTTTGGGATAGAAATAGAAATCACTGATATTAACGATAATAACCCGAAATTCCAGGTCGAAGATCTGGAAGTAAAAGTTAACGAAATCTCTGTTCCTGGAGCACGTTATCCACTCCCAGAAGCTGTTGACCCAGATGTGGGAGTGAATTCCCTACAGAGCTACCAGCTCAGCCCCAACCACCACTTCTCCCTGGACGTGCAAACTGGAGACGATGGAACTATAAGCCCAGAGCTGGTGCTGGAGCACGCCCTGGACCGAGAGGAACAGGCTGCTCACCACCTGGTCCTCACCGCCTCCGATGGCGGCGACCCGCGTCGCTCTAGCACAGTGCGCATCCATGTGACAGTGTTGGATACAAATGATAATGCCCCGGTTTTTGCTCAACCAATTTACCGAGTGGAAGTCCTTGAGAACGTTCCTCCGGGCACCCAGTTGCTCACTGTAACAGCTAGTGACCCAGATGAGGGAGCCAATGGGAAAGTGGCATATAAATTCCGGAAAGTTAATGAAAAACAATCTCTATTATTCCAGCTTAATGAGAAAACTGGGGAAATATCAACAGCAAAAAGTCTAGATTATGAAGAATGTTCATTTTATGAAATGGAAATACAAGCTGAAGATGTGGGGGCACTTCTGGGGAGGACTAAAGTGCTCATTTTAGTGGAAGATGTAAATGACAATAGACCAGAAGTGATCATTACATCTTTGTTTAGCCCAGTGTTGGAAAATTCTCTTCCTGGAACAGTAATCGCCTTCTTGAGTGTGCATGACCGAGACTCTGGGAAGAATGGTCAAGTTGTCTGTTACACACGTGATAATTTACCTTTTAAACTAGAAAAGTTAATAGATAATTATTACAGGTTAGTGACTTGGAAATATTTGGACCGAGAAAAAGTCTCTACCTACAATATCACAGTGATGGCCTCAGATCTAGGAACCCCGCCTCTGTCCACTGAAACTCATATTGCCCTTCATGTGGCAGACATTAACGACAACCCGCCTACTTTCCCTCGGGGCTCGTACTCAGCCTATATCCCAGAGAACAACCTGAGAGGCGCCTCCATCTTGTCATTGACTGCACACGACCCCGACAGCCAGGACAACGCACAGGTCACTTACTCTGTAATTGAGGACACCCGCCAGGGGGCGTCCCTATCCTCGTATGTCTCCATCAACTCTGACACCGGTGTGTTGTATGCACTGCAATCTTTCGACTATGAACAGATGCGAGACTTGCAGTTACTGGTGACTGCCAGCGACAGCGGAAACCCTCCACTCAGCAGCAACGTGTCCCTGAGCCTGTTCGTGCTGGACCAGAACGATAACACTCCCGAGATCCTGTATCCTGCCCTGCCCACAGATGGCTCCACTGGCATGGAGCTGGCACCACGCTCTGCAGAACCTGGCTACCTGGTGACCAAGGTGGTGGCGGTGGACAGAGACTCAGGCCAGAACGCCTGGCTGTCCTACCGCTTGCTCAAGGCCAGTGAGCCAGGGCTCTTCACAGTGGGGCTGCACACAGGTGAGGTGCGCACGGCGCGGGCCCTGCTGGACAGAGACATGCTCAAGCACAGCCTCTTGGTGGCAGTCCAGGACCACGGCCAGCCCCCTCTCTCGGCCACCGTCACTCTCACCGTCGCTGTGGCTGACAGTATTCCTGAAGTCCTGGCGGATCTGGGCAGTCTCAAGCCTTCAGCCAACCCAGAGGACTCAAACCTCACACTGTACCTGGTGGTGGCAGTGACAGCAGTCTCCTGTGTCTTCCTCGCCTTTGTTCTTGTGCTCCTGGGGCTCAGGCTGGCACGCTGGCACAAGTCACGCTTGCTCCAGGCTTCTGGAGATAGTAGGTTGGTGGGCATGCCAGCCTCACACTTTGTGGGTGTTGATGAGGTACAGGCTTTCCTGCAGACCTATTCCCATGAGGTCTCCCTTACTGCGGGCTCGAGAAAGAGCCAGCTAATCTTTCCTCAGCCCAACTATGCCGACACACTCATCAGCCAGGAAAGCTGTGAGAAAAATGATTCTTTGTTAACATCCATAGATTTTCATGAATGTATTGATGAAGGTGCTCATGCTCAGGTGAGTTCAGTTCTTTGTTTACTTTTATTTTGCAGAGGAATTTTATTTGATATAAATTTGACTTATATGTTTTGAAAACGTATTGTGAAGGTAGTTAAAAATAATTTTTAAGGTGTTTGGGTTTATTTTAGTGGTGTTACTATAAAACTGAAGTATAATAGTCATAGGTTGTTCATTTGCTTTTGAAAGGCTTGAACAAGACTTTTAAGCCTCCCACTATTTTATTTCTGTTATCACTCATTCACTTAAGAAGTACCTACTCACCCATCATGGTAATTTTGCTATTGTACGTGTGTATATATATCCTAAATTAGAACTGCAGAAAAATTATTGAGACTTCTAAATGCTTATACCAGCTTAGTAGAAGTAAAATACATCTCAGAATTTGGGGTTCTGTTTAGGGTTTGATCCTATAACTAGGCTCTTGAAGATTTCTTGAATTTAAACTTCTTTTCTGAGCCCTTCTGTATCAGTATCCTTTACAGCTTTACTGCTTCTTACCATCTTTCAAAATATAATCAAATTTTAAAGGGTGGATCTTGGTGGGAGGTGAGACCGGTTCCTAAATGTTAAATGTATGTGTCAATGGTCACCTGGGCCCAATACCAATGGAGACATGAAATCTAAAGGCTAGAATGGCCATTTGCACCCCTCCCCCAACAAAAAACAAAAGCAACAAAATCAGATCTGAAATAAAATGTCATTTTAAACTGTTGAAAGTGATTTGGTAGAGTACAAAAGAACATATTTTTAAGAGAGTTTGAATGAGCTGTTTCAGTTGTGCATCCATGTGAAATGGTGAGCGAGCTTGAGTATGTTGATTTTAAGAACAAAAATTTCAAGTACACTAATTCTAAACAAGCTGATCTATTCAATTAAAAATGATTCAGTCTAGGACTAAGCACAGTTCCACCCAGGTGTAGTGTCAGCTACTAGGGAGGCTGAGGCAGGAGGATTGCTTGAGGCCAGGAGTTCAAGATGAGCCTTGGTAACATAGCCTTTAAAAAATAAAAAAGAATTAGCCAGGTGAGGTGGTGCATGTCTGTAGTCCCAGTTACTTGGGAGGCTGAAGCGGGAGGATTGCTTGAGCCCAGGAATTCCAGGCTGCAGTGAGCTATGATCATACCATTGCACTCCAACCTGGATGACAGAATGAGACCCCATCTCTTAAAAAAAAAAAAAAAAAGCATTCAGTGTAGACTACACATTTCGTGTATTCCTTCTTGTAGCATTTGTAAAAAGCTAATCTCTGATTTGATTCTGATAAGGTTGAAAGTGGAAGACACAATAAAACTTTTGTTATTAGTGAAAACAGCATTTGCTAAGGATCGTGTAGTGTTCCATTCATTGTATATTGCCTATACAGTTGAGTGGGAGTTAACTTCATACTTTCTATAGCATTTGGTTGCACAGTCATTTGAGGGGACAACTATATTATTGACACTTTGCAATTTTAAAAACTGTGAGGAACGTTGCCCTGGTAGGAAAGAAAATCCAAACTCTTCCTAAAAATGTTGGCTAATTAGTTTTTTTCTTAATTTAACAAATGGAGTAAAAAGGGTTAGACCAGTGTCACTATATTCAGTAAATTTATGTAAATAAACTTACTGTGAGCTTAATGCCTCTAATTCCAAATTAATTGCTTTATTATAATGTAGGGACATAGGGAAGTAATGCAATCTACTAGAATATCCCTTTGTGACCTTATACTGCAGAATGCATAAACATTTCCCCAGTGACTTTTAAGAATGAATTTGTGCACTGTAAAATGTATGACATAAGCTGAGTAATTTCGAGATATGAAGAAGAGGGACTTAGTAGGGCGTATCATCTTTTGGCTACATCATATAGACAGTATACTTCAAGGAATACTTCTTAAAGTAGTGATAAGAATAAAGACAAATTATTTTTATAAAGAGTGCTGATATTATCAGGAAGAGATGTTTGGAGACTGGCACCAAATTGCACAAATTTATAAAATAATTTTCACAGTATTAATATTCCCTAATATATGTAATATGAAACAGCTTGAATTATATATAAACATTGGGGGGAATCATAGGAATCAATGAAAGAAGGATAAAATTGTTTCAACATATAGCTGATAAAGAGAAATGAATTTGTGAAATAGTAGACTGTGAACTCTCTGAGGGCAAGATGTGTGTCCTATTCATCGTTATAATGCCACTGACAAGTGCAATACTTAGCTCTACCTAAGAGTTCAAGGTATGTTTGCAGAATGGTGAAAAGAATGAACCAATATAAATAGCTTTGTATAAAAACTCAATGTGATAATTTCTAACAATTTGGAAACAAGAGAAAGGTACCTTAAAGTGGGCTTTATACTTTGTTATTAAATATATGAACATTAAAAACATGGCCTGCTCAGGCTCACAATTATAATTATTGTACTGGTTAAAGTAGAAAAAAAAAAGACACTTGCACTAGAATGTTTATAGCAGCACAATTCACAATTGCAAAGATGTGGAAGCAACCCAAGTGCCCATCAGTACATGAGTGGATTAATAAAATGTGGTATATGTGTACTACTCAGCAATAACAAATGGTGAACTAATAACTCTTGTATTAACCTGGATGGAACTGGAGACCATTCTTCTAAGTGAAGTATCACAAGAACGGAAAAATAAACACCACATGTACTCACCATTAAATTGGAGCTAATTGATCAACACTCATGTGCACATATGGAAATGACATTCATCAGAAATCAAGCAGGTGGGAGGAGGAGGAGGAGATGGGTAAATCCATACCTAACCGGTACAATGCCTACTATCTGGATGATGGGCACACTTATAATTTTGACTCAAAAGGTACAAAAGCAATTTATGTAACAAAACGTTTGTACCCTTATAATATTCTGAAATTTTAAAAATGGCAACAAAAAAACATAAAACTAAAACAAAACAAAAAAACCGAAGCAGCAGAGGCTGCAGTTTCCCAGCGCGGACTCTGGGCGCCGCTGTTGGCCAAAGTGGAGAACTTGGCGCTCGCCTTCTCCTCGCGCAGCCGCAGCGCTTTCCAGGACGGCCCCATCCTGACTCTCCAGCGGTGGCCTTTACGCCGCTTCCTGCTGGGGACTAGAAGACACTTTTCCGGAGCTGGAACTGAAGTCCATTCGAAGCTCTGGACATCTGCAATACAGAGGTTATCTACACCCGGCGTCTGCGGGCTGGTGAGCAAGCTGAGGGGAGCAGGAGGGATGGGGAGCGGCGCTGCGGAGCGGGGCCGCGCAGACAGGCGGCCAGTGCTCTTTCCCTTCCTGCTGCCCTTGTTCTGCCCGGCGCTGTCTGAGCAGATCCGCTACAGGATTCCCGAGGAAATGCCCAAGGGCTCGGTAGTGGGGAACCTCGCCAAGGACCTGGGGTTCAGTGTGCGGGAGTTTCCGACTCGAAAACTGCGCGTCAGTTCGGAGAAGCCTTACTTCACCGTGAGCGCAGACAGCGGGGAGTTGCTTGTGAGCGGCAGGCTAGACAGGGAGCAGATGTGCGGGAAGAAGCCAGCGTGTGCTCTGGAATTTGAGGTTGTTGCTGACAACCCATTGAACTTTTATCACGTGAATGTGGAGATCGAGGACATTAATGACCACACGCCAAAATTCACGCAAAATTCCTTTGAGCTGCAAATAAGTGAGTCTGCACAGCCAGGCACGCGATTTATATTAGAAGTAGCGGAAGATGGAGATATTGGCTTAAACTCTCTACAGAGGTATGAACTCTCTTTTAACCCTGTTTTCTCACTGATAAATAAGGAGAAACAAGATGGCAGTAAATACCCGGAGCTGGCATTGGAGAGAACCTTAGACCGGGAACAGCAGAGTTACCATCGTTTAATCCTGACTGCTTTGGACGGCGGAGATCCACCCCTAAGCGGCACCACTGAGCTCCGAATCCAGGTCACTGATGCCAATGATAATCCCCCTGTGTTCAGCCAGGACGTGTACAGAGTCAGCCTTCCGGAAAACGTGCCCCCAGGCACCTCTGTGCTGCAAGTGTCAGCCACCGACCAGGACGAGGGCGTCAACTCGGAAATTACTTACTCTTTCTTCAGAAACGGGCAAGTCTTCAGTCTGAATTCAAAGAGTGGGGAAATTAGAACTCAGAGGTCACTGGATTTTGAAGAAATCAAGGAATATTCCATAGTGGTGGAAGGGAGGGATGGTGGAGGACTGGTTGCACAATGTACAGTTGAAATTAATATTCAAGATGAAAATGACAATAGCCCCAAAGTTACTTTTCATTCTCTACTTGAAATGATTCTGGAAAATGCAGTGCCTGGAACGCTAATTGCTTTGATCAAAATACATGATCAAGATTCCGGGGAAAACGGGGAGGTTAATTGTCGATTAGAAGGTGAAGTCCCTTTTAAGATAATCTCTTCTTCCAAAAATTCATATAAGTTGCTAACAGACGGGACCCTGGACCGGGAGCAGAACCCGGAGTACAATGTCACCATTATAGCCACCGACAAGGGCAAGCCACCCCTCTCCTCCAGCTCAAGCGTCATCCTACATGTTGGCGACGTCAACGACAACGCTCCAATTTTCCACCAGGATTCTTATTTGGTCGAAGTGGCCGAAAACAACCCTCCTGGAGTCTCCATCGCTCAAGTTAGCGCCTCAGACCCGGACCTGGGACCCAACGGCCATATCTCTTATTCCATCGTGGCCAGTGACCTGGAGCCCAGGATGCTGTCGTCCTATGTGTCGGTTAGCGCGCAGAGCGGGGTGGTGTTCGCGCAGCGCTCCTTCGACCACGAGCAGCGTCGCGCCTTCGAGCTGACGCTGCAGGCCCGCGACCAGGGCTCGCCCGCGCTCGGCGCCAACGTGAGCCTGCGCGTGTTGATCGACGACCGCAACGACAACGCGCCGCGGGTGCTGTACCCAGCGCTGGGGCCCGACGGCTCAGCGCTCTTCGATATGGTGCCGCGTGCTGCGGAGCCCGGTTACCTGGTCACCAAGGTGGTGGCGGTGGACACCGACTCAGGACACAACGCCTGGCTGTCCTACCACGTGTTGCAGGCCAGCGAGCCCGGGCTGTTCAGCGTGGGGCTGCGCACCGGCGAGGTGCGCACGGCGCGTGCCTTGGGCGACAGGGACGCTGCCCGCCAGCGCCTGCTGGTCGCTGTGCGTGACGGTGGACAGCCGCCCCTGTCTGCCACTGCCACGCTGCACCTGGTCTTCGCGGACAGCTTACAGGAGGCGCTGCCAGATCTCACCGACCGCCCAGCGCCCTCTGACCCCCAGGCTGAGCTGCAGTTTTACCTGGTGGTGGCCTTGGCCTTGATCTCAGTGCTTTTCCTCCTCGCGGTGATTCTGGCCATCGCCCTGCGCCTGCGACGAGGCTCCTCCAGCCCAGCCGTCTGGAGCTGCTTTCAACCTAGTCATTGTGTCAAGTCTGGACCCGTGGTTCCCCCCAACTACAGCGAGGGGACTTTGCCTTATTCCTACAATCTATGCCTGGCACACACGGGAACGACGGAGTTTAATTTCCTAAAATGTAGTGAGCAACTGAGTTCAGGACAAGACATACTTTGTGGTGATTCATCTGGGGCCTTATTTCCACTTTGTAATTCCAGTGAGCCGACTTCCCATCCTGAGTTGGTGAGTTCCATTTAAGTGTCTACTCTTTCATTATCTATCTAACCAGTTTTTCATATTTTCATGAAAATAGAGTACATCTCCAGATCTAGTGAGTTTTCTTAGGGAAATTAGGAAGGCCAGAAAGCTGTACTCCCATTAAGGGCAGCGGTGAATTTTGAGTGGTTATGTGATGTAAAATAGAGGTCACTTTATGGATTTACAAATTAGTGACAATTTGCTTTTAAGCTTCATATTATAGCAAAAGGATTTGACAAATTCTTTGTCTCTTTTTCAAAGCCAATGAAATTTACCCATTGCCTGTCTCATCTTTACATATATGTCTCTAACATACATTTAAATTTTATTATATGTAAATAAACATGAAATTTAAAGTAGGTGATCATTTAATTAATCTTTTACTTTTTTTTTTTTTTTTTTTTTTTTTGAGACAGAGTCTCTCTTTGTTGCCCAGGCTAGAGTGAGTGCCGTGGCGTCAGCCTAGCTCACAGCAACCTCAAACTCCTGGGCTTAAGCGATCCTACTGCCTCAGCCTCCCGAGTAGCTGGGACTACAGGCATGTGCCACCATGCCCGGCATATATATATATATATATATATATATATATATATATATATATATATATATATATATATATATATATATATATATATATATATATATTAGTTGGCCAGATAATTTCTTTCTATTTTTAGTAGAGGCGGGGTCTCGCTCTTGCTGGTCTCGAACTTCTGACCTCGAGTGATCCATCCGCCTCGGCCTCCCAGAGTGCTAGGATTACAGGCGTGAGCCACTACGCCCGGCATATTTAATTAATCTTTTAAAGCAAAAAAAAAAAACCTGCTAATAGGTATCTTTCTTCACTGATTTTGCTGGTAGTTTCCAATCCCTTTCTTGTGTTTATTCTTCATATCTAGTTCTTTATTCCTACCTAATAGATTTATAATTCTTTAAATCTCCCAAAATTGTATGAAAAAAAAATTTGCGCTGTGTGTATGAGAGAGAGAGAGCAGAGCAAGCTCACCAAACTCATCAGAAGTTCGAAATCATTATCTGAGTTCCTTCAGGTTTTCTTGGATGCTAAATTCTCCTCTTCCTCTATATAGTTATCAGAAGGAAAATCTTAATAAAAGAAAAGGCAATGCTATTGTCTCTATTTCTCTTGCTGTGGATTCTGACATGTAGTCTTTAAAGAAAAAAGGGGGAAATTAGACACTAGTTTGGTCTTATCACTTGGAGCTCAAGTGACTAGATGTTTTCTCATCATCCTTATAGGAAAGAAGGAGAATCCTGAATTTTTCCATTTCTAAGGCAAAAACTATTAGTCTGGTGTACATAAAAAGTTGTCATTATATAGTATAAGTCTTTTGCTTGGTTTCCTTTAACAAGTGATTCCGTAAATGGCTTCTTTACAAACTTCTGAGACAGATTTCTTACAATACCACTTTTAACTTTGTAGTAGTAATTATTTCTTGTATATTTTGTGTTCTTTCCCCCAAATTACTATATAAGTTTAAATGACCCTTAGAATAGAGGTCTAAGACCACTTTAAAATTGCATACTTTCTTGATGGACGACTAAAATAGAAACTTGCTTTTCACTATATTTTCATTTGAATATTTCAAATACATAGCCTGTGCATTGATTATGTATTCGCATAGAAAACTAAACATTTTTTGAAATAGCAAAAAACTTTAAGCAATTATAAAAATGTGAATTCTTAAAACCT